>NC_046674.1:33521654-33821654 GCF_003369915.1 Drosophila miranda
AGTCAAACAGAGGTATTACCCAAGAAACCCAGCGCAAATGGAAATCATCAACGAAGAGATCAGCGAACTCATAAAGCAAGATCTAATAGAACCATCACACAGCCCATACAGCTCACCGATTGTCCTCATAAAAAAGAAAACTGGAGATTGGAGGGTCTGCGCGGACTACCGACTGTTAAACGAAAAAACAGAGAACGATGCATACCCATTACCACGGATGGACTTTATTCTTAATCAGCTTAAAGAGGCTAAATACATTAGCACGCTCGACTTAAAGTCAGGGTATTGGCAAATCCCAATGGAAAAACAGAGCCGACACTACACAGCCTTTACAGCTCCCGGGCGAGGATTGTACCATGGAAGGTCATGCCACTCGGACTCACAACAGCACCTGCTACGTTCCAAAGAGCCCTAGACTCGGTAATCGGACCGGACATGGAACCATTCGCTTTCGCATACCTAGACGACATAATCGTAATTGGGCGGACGAAAGTTGAACACATGCAGAAACTACAATCGGTATTTGAATGACTACGGACAGCAAACCTACGCATTAACGCAGCAAAATGCCACTTTTTCCAAAAGAAACTTAACTTAACTTATACACAAGATGAGGATGTACCTAGAAGGCTATCAATTTATTGTAATTGCAGATCACCTAGCCCTCAAATGGTTAAATTCCATCGAAAGCCCATCCGGACGAGTAGCAAGATGGGCATTGGGACTGCAACCATTCTCATTCGAAATACGATATCGAAAAGGCAAGTTGAACGCAGTGGCGGACGGACTATCTCGCTTACCACGCGAAGAAACCTGAATAGCAGAAATCGTAGAATGCGCTTGGTATCAAAACAAATGGAACCAAGTAGAGATGACCCCAGAAGATCGCCGCACGGCAACACCGCACTAATCGTGTTTATCGATAAATTTTCGAAATGGGTGGAGGTCACACCGGCAAGAAGCGCAACAGCTGACGCATTCCTAAAGGCGTTCAGAGAAAAAATACTGGCGAGGGGAGGTGCACCAAAGCGATTGATCTCAGACAACGGCGTACAATTTACAAGCAGAAAGACGAAACAGGTAATGAAAACGTGGGGCATCACACAACAATTCACGGCACCATACACACCACAAGAAAACCCAACCGAACGAGCGAACCGAACACTAAAGACGATGATCGCACAATTCGCGGGAGGGAAACACAACAAATGGGACGAACAACTACCAGAACTAACCCTAGCGATAAAAAGCAGCAAATCAGAGTCAACAGGGTTTAGTCCAGCATACCTGATATCGAAAAAAAATCGACAAAACAACAGCGAAACTAGAACCAAAATACACCGGTCCGTGTAAGGTCCTCGAACTAACCTCACCTTACAACAGTACAAGATACGACACCGAACAAAAAACTACGGGCACACGTCTCACAACTAAAACCAGCAAAAATAGAGGAAGCAAACACAATAACGATGCCATCTCTCTACCTTTTCAGAAAGATGGAAAATAAGGAAAATAAATTCGACATTTCGGCCCGGAAATTTAAGGAGAGGATGGCACAGGCCAGCCACAAAAACTGAGCGGCCAAACTACTATCGGCCGCCCCCCCACTCAGCTCACGGATGAGAGCATCAGGAACAAAAGTGTCGGCACCCCGGAAAACAGCCAAAACCAAGACAATGGAAACCACGGCAGGACAGCGCGAGACACAAGTAGAACCAGAAGCAACATACAAAGACGTAATCCCAACAAAGAAGAGGATCAGCTAAGCAAACCAGGCCAACCATCAAGAACAAATGGCACGAAGAGTCAGCGAACAACAAGTCACGAAACTTTCCTGGGCCAAACAAGTGGAAGACGAAGAATCAGACTGGGACGTGCTGGACCTAAACCCCGAGTGGCCAACGCCGGAACCGGAACCATGTAAGCCCAGCCAGAGGGGTACCATCCCGAGGGAATGGAACGTTCCGCATAGCTTCGAACTATCGGACGCATTAATCAAAATCGTCAAAGCGAAACTTCAAGACCGCCCGAAACACACTCAAAGACGGTTCAAACCATGGAACGAGGAACTGGAGGCGTGCTGGGTCAAGATCGGCCGAGCTGGAGATGTCCGCATCGGCACCTGGTTCCGGGCGACACAAGGAAAGCTAACCGAAAACGCCCCACTGGGAAAGGAGGGGGGAGTGTGACGCCCAGCGCCAGTAAGACCATGCGCCGGCGCCACAAACACCACAACAAGACATTAGAAACACCAAGACAAGCCATGAAGACTAAACTATAAGTATTAGTAGAAGAAGTAGAACATAAGCGACAATACATGAAGACCTGCCACATAAGGATAAAATAAATAAGTATAAATATATAAGTATAAATAAGTTTAAGTATAATAAATGACCGTGGCTGGTCACACCCACAGCTGACCGCCCCAAGTGTGACCATAACCCAAACACCAACGGGCACACTATCAGCCGATCCGTACAAACGCGTTAGGGACACATCAGCACAACGCGCTAGGGACATGCCGTACGGATCAGCTGCTTTTCGGAAATAAAAGGGGCTCCGCCAGAGCGATCAACATCAGTTCGGCTCCGGCCAGTGGAGAGGTGAGCATCAGTAGCAGCCACCAGCAGCCCCAGCGATCCTCCCATCCTTCTTCGGAGCGCATTCGACCTCCGCAACATATCTTTTCCTCGGAGCGCATTTGACCTGCGCAACATTTATTCTCCTCGGAGCGCATTAAACCTCCGCAGCATTTCTTCTCCTCGGAGTGCATTAAACCTCCCCAACACCGGCCCGACGACCCCCAGGACCTGCACGCAGCGATCCGCCACGTGCGGCCCAACCCTGAAGGACGACCCCGAAGCCGACCACCAAGGAAGAGCCAGAAGAGCGACCCGAACACATCCAGAGATCAAACAAATTTCTGTGGACCCCGTCGCGACGAGCATACTCCGGCCGAAGCGCCGTCACAATTATATTCATATTATATTATCTTATTTATCTATTTTTAACAATATTAATTAATAACCTAGATTCTGCCGGCGAATACAAATACTAATACAAAAAATACTAACAGAAAAATTAACCCTATCTCGGCCGAATTGGCAGCCCCATTTAAAGTTGTTGCTTCCTTATGCTCGCGGATGTTTATGTTTGAACGTGGGGGTTCGGTGTGTGGTGACAACCACGTGTCTCCAGTCGGTGCTTCGCTGGATTCTTTGGTGCCGGTGCTCCGCTGGCGGTTCTCGCACCAGGTTTTCCGGCCTGGCCGGACGCAAGCGACTGCGGCCTAGGAGCGGTGTTGACCCGATTACATCCAGAGATCAAACAAATTTCTGTGGACCCCGGCGCGACGAGCATACTCCGGCCGAAGCGCCGTCACAATTATATTCATATTATATTATCTTATTTGTCTATTTTTAACAATATTAATTAATAACCTAGATTCTGCCGGCGAATACAAATACTAATACAAAAAATACTAACAGAAAAATTAACCCTATCTCGGCCGAATTGGCAGCCCCATTTAAAGTTGTTGCTTCCTTATGCTCGCGGATGTTTATGTTTGAACGTGGGGGTTCGGTGTGTGGTGACAACCACGTGTCTCCAGTCGGTGCTTCGCTGGATTCTTTGGTGCCGGTGCTCCGCTGGCGGTTCTCGCACCAGGTTTTCCGGCCTGGCCAGTACCGGTCTGCTGCTGCTGATGTCCGCCGCTCCTGCTGCAGTTGATGCCTCCTGTCACAGATGTCGTGGAGGGATTCTCGACTCGCCAAATTTTTCTAATTTTTTTTTTATGGCACGTGCGACCTCCTTTATTTTCTCCCGGAAACTCTCTTTTTTTTTCTTCTTCCTCGTCCCGTTTCCTCTTCTCCCACACAACTCTGCCACTGCCTTCCAGGATCCACAACAGATGCCGCTGTCTTCTCCTTCTCCAGCCATGACCATCGGCTCTCTGCAAAACCAACCCATAACACCACACGTTTACAAGATTCCTCCACCGAAACGGGAGTGCAAAGCAAGGCGGGCTTTGTCCGTTAAGGTGCCCCAAACGTAGGCCATCGCCCACACCCTGAGATTTAGAGTCTCTAGCTCCATCGACTGAGATGACCGGGCTACTGCTTCAGATGTTTTGCATGGAACACCCCAACCCGTGAGCCTTGTATCGTCTCCAGCTCGTACAGACTGTTACCCATACTCCGGCTCACTCGGCACTTGAGGTATTTTGGGCTGAACTTTGCTTTGATGTTGTTTGTAAAATTGCTCAACACGAAATTCCGCTTGTATATCTCCTGACCCGGTGAGTATTATACCTGCTCTTCGCTCTATTGTAGGCTTCATGAGAATTTCCTCGGACCCCATCTTGGACTATTTCCAGCTTATCACTCCTCGCCAAGGCCGACACTTGTGCATCATTTAGGGCGCCCAGTCTGCGTGCTCATTTATAATATCTGCCGCTGGTAAACATGTGCTCCCCAAAGAACACAAAGTATGGCGACGTCCTGATGCCCGTGTGTATAGCACTCCTAGCCACACACTGGATTTCCGTCAGCTTCTCGTCCCAGCGCGTGTGATTCTCGTTAACGTACTGTTACCAATACTGTCTGGTTCACTCGCTCGGCCGCGTTCGCCCGCAGTGCATAGATCCCCGACTTCATGTGCGTTATGCTTCTTTTATCCAGGAATTGAAAGAATTCAGCTGACACAAATTGTTTTCCATTATCTGTGTGTACTATTTCAGGCACGCCAAACTGCGCGAAGAACTCAGCGTGCAAGAATCGTATCACAGCCGCAGACGTCGCCTTAGACAAAGCCTTCAACCAGACATATCTGGACATGTGATCGAGGACTATCAGTATGACTACATTGCCACTTCGAGTCCTCGGATATGGACCCAGGAAATCCAGGTACAGTTTTTAAATCGGCCTCTCGGTTATGGTTTCGGCCCCCATGAGTGGACGGTGAACCAGTGTTGAATGTTTTGTTTCTTTGCAGGTGTTACAGTCAGCCACATATGCCTTCACCTGCACGTTCATACGGGGCCAATAATAAAACTGTCGCAGCCGTCCCAGTGTCCTCGCGACCCCTCCATGCATTGCCACATCGCTGTCGTGAGCCTGTTGGGTCAGTGTGACCGTCAGGGTTTCTGGGATCCATAGCTTCCACAGAAACTCCTCCGATTCCGGCCGGCCAAACTGGGTGCGCTTAAACAGCAACCTCCTCAACCTTCAGATCTGGAAACTTATCCTCATCGTTCTGGACCTCTTCGATTTTTCTTCGGTATTCTTCATCCTCGAAGGCTGTGGTATCGAACTCCAGGAAGTCGATGGCGTCAACGTCAAAGGGACGTGACAGCATATCAGCGACGATATTGTCCTTTCCTTTGCGGTGCTCAATTTCGAATTCATAAGCCTGGAGAGCCAACGACCACCTGGCTAGCCTCCCATCCAGTGCGTTGAATCGCATGAGCCACTGAAAACTCGCGTGATCTATTGTCACCGTGAATGGAATCAGTTCGACGTACGCCCGGAACTTCTCTATGGCTCTTACCGCCGCTAGACACTTCTTCTGTGGTACGCTATAGTTGAGCTGTGCACCTCTTAGCTTTGCCGAAAAGAATGCGATTGGGTGCTCTGCTACTTCATCATCCCTCTGCAAGAGAACTGCTCCAGTCCCCACGTGACTCGTATCACACTGGATAAAGAAGTGCTTCTTAAAGTCTTAAAGTCTTTCTTAAAGAAATTTCGGATAAACGGCCGATACCAGCCAGCTGTCCCCAAAAATCTCTGGATTCGTCTCACGTTCCTTGGCATTGGTATTTGGGTGATCGCCTGTACTTTCTCCGGATCTGTCCTTAGTGCGCCGTTGCCTACGATGTACCCTAAATACTTTAAATATTTATAGCAGAAATTCGATTTGTTCTTCCTATTGTCAGGTCTTTTCCAAGAAGGCTCACTGATGCCCCTGTATCCAGTGGTCCCAACAGTGTCCTCGGGCCCAATCTCACTTTTGCGAATGGCCTGTCATCCTGACGCATTGCCGAGTGGACTACTGCACCCACCTGGAGCCGCCTCCTCTTGCGCCCCTGGAACCTGTCCCGAGCCCGCTGTGCTCTGACTGCTCTCGTTCGGATAATCTCATCGACTTCGTCTCCCATTATCCGATTCGTGGCCTGCCCGTATTGACGCTGCCTTTCCTTCATCGGCTTGCGCTCGAACCATCTAGCTTCGGGTAACACAGCTTGGTTAATCTTATATATAATAGAGTAAACATCCTTATTTCTATTTCTTTCCTTAGTGGTATCTAATTTAACGTTGGAGGACCTATCTATTGGCTGCTTCGCGGCGACGTGAAACCCGACTCCTCCAATTGCGTCGTGCTCCCCTTCGCGTTTCCCGGTCGACATTTTGGGCATTTAGGGAGGATGACCCCGGCCAGCCCGTACTTGTAGCAGAAAAAGTTATGCACGGCCGACTCAAACTCAAAATAGGTGTGTCCCGGCTGAGAGCAATTCCAACACTTTAACTGGGAGCGATCGCCCCCGAAGTCCTTATAGACAGCATCCAGTGCCTCAGTCTGCTCCTCCGAGTCGTGAGTGCTCGTCTCCAATTCATAGACTTCTCTGCAGCTACTGCCCCCGTGGTCTGGTCCAATCCTTGCCCATCGAGTCGCCAGCAGTTTCTCGGCATCCGCACACTCTTCTCGTAGATTCTGTAGATTTGGTATCTTCATCGGGTAGATCATCGTCGAAATTGCATCCCTAATATTTATCTTTATGATCTTTATTAGATCGTAATCTGAGAACGGATTCAGCAATCTCGACCTCAACACCAACATCTCCTGGATGTACTGGTCTGCCGAATCCCCGTGGTGTTGTCGGCGTTCTCTGAGCTCTTGCTCTCGCTCGAACTCTGTCCGACAAACTTGGAACTGCTGCTGGAGACCATATCTCAGATTCGGCCAGTCCCGCACTCCTTCCGTTCGAACATGCATCCAGTACCAGTCCCTAGCGTGGCCACTGACCCATGTGTGAAAGGCTTTCAACACCTCCGCCCACGGCACCTCGTACGACGTTTGCAGATGCTCCAACGGGAATATGAACTCCGCCACGGGCATTCCCTTTGGATCGCCATCGAAGCTAGGCCCCCATCTTCGTATCTCCGCTTGCTCCTGCCTGGCTTCCCTAAAACTCGGTCGAATCCTGTTAGGGTTTGCTCCTGAGCCTCTTCCGTTGAACAGCCATTCCTCCACAGGCCTCGGCTCGGCTTGGGTCCTCTGATCGGCTTCCAATGCCCGGTTGTCCACGAATAGGTGCGTTGGCTGTGTTTGCTGATTCGGTTGACCTCCTTCCAGACTGGTTGCATTCGATCCCCGATTCCTTCCAGTCGCATCACTCGGCGTTTGCTCCGCTTTTAGTGACCCCACCACGGCGTTGCTCTCTCGCATGAACTCTAGAATGTCTGCTTGCATCGACGATCTCAGTGCTTCCATTTCCTGTCTGAAAGACGCTCGGTAGGTCTCCTGTGCTTGGGCTAGCGCTGCATTCACGGCTGACCTTAACTTAACGGACGGTACCTGCAGGTCCTTTCGGGATCGTTGTTGACCTCCTACTTCTCCGGCCACTTGAGACGACCCTTCCGGCATACTGCCGGCCTTACAGTCCTGGGACCGAGTCGTCGGCATGTTGTACGGCTGGTACCTGCGCTGTGCCTCTGGGCTACGCCTTGTCTTTCTCGACCCTTTAAAAACCTCCGGATCACTCAACCACTTTTTCCTAACGTAGTCCTTTCCTTTTTTTATTCCCTATTTACTCGCCAATGCGAATCGCTAACTTTACCCAACTATCTTGGTGATAAATAAATTGGATTGTTTATGATCTGATCTGATGTTTATGATTGCCGCCGCCGTCGCCGCTGTTTCGGCCGCCGTCTCCGTTTTCGCGGCTGGCGTCTCGGTCGCTGCCGTCCCGGTGGGCTCTGCCGTCGCCGCCTCCGTTGCCGCTGTTTCGGCCGCCGTCTCCGTCTCCGCGGCCCGCGTCTCGGTCGCTGCCGTCTCGGTCTCGGTCGCTGCCGTCTCCGCGGGTCCCTGCTGTTGCTGCCGCGTGGTGTCTCCTCCCGTACCCGAGCGCCGGCCTCTGGCTCGGCTTCACATGGGGCGGGCCCCGAGGCCCACGTGATGTGCAGGGTTTGGTGGTGCCACACCATCCCCTGTCGCACGGCAGTCCGCACTTCCTGTGACACATACGGGCCCATCACTGCCGCCTCGGGTCCTCTCCACTGCTGTTGCTGCTGCCACTGCCCCTGCTGCTGCTGATGCTGTTGCCCTGGGTGCTGCCCCTGCTGTTGCTGATGCTGTTGCCCTGGGTGCTGCCTCGCATCAGGAGCCAGCTCCTCGTCGCTACGCGAGAGCAAGGACGCCCGTCGCTGACGAGTAGAATCGGCGCGATAGCCCACTTCTCCTATGATCGCCTTCTGTTCCTCGAGGAAGGCCCGGAGATCCTCCATTTTTTTTCCCCACTCCTCGTGGTCGAACCCGTGTTTCATCTCCATGATTTTTAATATGTTTTTTTTTCGGTGTGTTCCCTCTGGTGATAATTACCTCCAAGTGTTCGTTGGTCCGTTTTCCACCCGCCTATATACACGCGTTGCATTGCCAATCGTTCCCTCTAACTGTGCCAGTGCTCCGTGTTTCGGTCTCTCTTCCCTGGTTATAACGGTTGTTGCGTTTGTACTCATGGCCCTCAGCCCCGTCTCTCTGCCGGCCGCGCTCTCTAACGGCATCTTTCCCCTTGTTGTGTGAGTGCCTTCGCGGTCTCCGCTCTCTATCCGATCTCGCCGTCCTCTACCGTCCGTTGGCGCGTCTGGCCGGTCTTATCCCTTCTTTTTTTTGGATACTGTTGTGTTCTCGCCGCGTTTCTTTGTTGGATATTGGATAACACTTTTCCATCTTTGATGGACCCACCCCCTTCCCGTTTATGTTTATTTTGATTTTTATTCAAACCCTTTATTTTTGTTTATTCTAATTTTCATTTAACACTTTATTTATGTTTATTTTAACTGATATTTACTTCATACACGCTAACGTTGACCCGTCTTCGTCGTCCCGTGCTGATTGGACCCTCATTGGCCTGGGTGAGTTCTCCCGCCCTGGATGACTTTATTCAAACCTTTCTCCCTTTCCAGCTCGCCCTCTGCCCTCAATGCGGGCCATATGCCGCGATTCCACTCGTGAACAACGGGTCCTCCGACCCTCCGCCCGGGCTGGAATCTTTGGCTTACACTCCAGGGCAACTCCTATGCGCCTCCGGCCGGACTCATTTGGCGGGTGTCTCCCTCACACAGTGGGTCAGACCCGAGGATCATCCGACTCCTCGCCCGGTAGTCCACGCATGAGCGGCACCCGTCGTTCCGGCCCGACGCTCGTGGTTGCCCTGTGAGTCCGCGTTAAGGCGTGAGCCTGGCCCCCGGTTTTTTTGTTCATCCACTGGCTGAGATCCCCCTCCCCGACCAAGGATTCGCTTCCCAGGTTTGGGTGACGAGTTTCCTGCAGGTTTGCTGTGCTTTTTTTTCCTTGCTTTATTTTTATTTTAACTATTTTTTTAAATCTAAGTGCACGAGTCCGTCACCCTGCGAGCTGACGAGTCTCGTGCGTATCCTGCGCGGCACCCTTCCCCAGTGTCCTGCGTGGCACTTTACCGTTACTGGTCCTGCGTGACCCCTTAGCGCGGCCCATTATAGCCATTCCCCTTTACCCCTGTGTCTCTCGCTCCTCGGGTTGGGCTTTCAGATCTCGTATGTGTGCCGTTCTCTTCTTCTTGTCCAGATGACTGGAGATATAAAGTCCTCTATCCGGTATGGCCCATCGTACCTTGGTGCCAGCTTCGCGGCAAATCCCTCCGCTGCACTGCAAAGGTGGTGCTGTTTGGCCCATACGACCTCTCCCACTTTGGGTTTCCACTGTCTTCTTCTCAGACTATAATGCCTGGCCTGATCCTGGGCTGCCCTTTCCAAGTTGCGTCGAACCAACTGGAACAGCTCCTTCAATTTATTCGCATTTTCATCCGGCGTCTCCGTGCCTTGTCCCGTGCCTACCGTCTCCTCGTCATATAGGGCCTTTGGCAGCCGGGGTTCCCTTCCTTGCACCACGAACGCCGGTGAATATCCCGTTGTATCTGACACTCCCGAGTTCATGGCCAGCATTAGCTCCGGCCATTTTTCGTCCCAACACCTTTGATCACCCTCGGTGAACTGGGCTATCATGGTCTTTACCGTTCTGTTCGTTCGCTCTGTCGGATTCTCCTGCGGCGTATATGGCGCCGTAAACTGGTGGCGAACTCCTAGCTGCTCCAGGAATCTTTTAAATGTCCTGCTTGTGAACTGCACCCCATTGTCCGTAATGAAGACTTTGGGCGCCCCAAAACGGGCTATTATGCGCTCTCGACAGGCTTTTATTAATGCCTCGGCTGTGGCCTTCCTCAGTGGCACCAACTCGGTCCATTTTGAGAATCGATCCACTAGTACCAACAGCATCGAGTTCCCATGCTTTGACCTCGGCAGAGGACCCACAAAGTCAGCGCATACCGTTGCCCACGGTTCTTCCGGCACCTGTGTCAACATTTCCCCTGCTGCTTGTAGCTGGCTTGGCTTAAAACGAAGACATAGTTCACACTTCCCTACGTAGGCCCTAACGTCCCTGTACATCCCTGGCCAGTAATATCTTGCCGCCACCCATGCCGCGGTTCTCCTCCCGCCGGCGTGGCCTGCTTCCGGGTTATCGTGGCTTTCCTTTAAAACCCTTTCCCGGGCATCTTTCGGCACACATAGTTTCCACGAGGCGACCTCTTCGCTCCCTGCCCGGTGAGGAATGTGCCGATACAAGTCTCCCCCCTTCTCCACATAGTCGGGGTACTTTGGGGATTCCTTTCTAATTTCTTCTACCATGCCCTCTAACCACTTGCAGGGCGGCTCGTTCACTGGCTGGGTTCCCTCCTCATGTCCTATCCGACAGCATCGTTCCTCCAGCGGTTGTCTGGAGAGTGCGTCGGCTACCACATTGAGCTGTCCCTTCCTGTACGCAACTTCAAAGTCGTACTGTTGTAGCTCTAATGCCCATCTCGCCACTCTCCCTGACGGACTTTCTATACTATTTAGCCACTTCAGAGTCATGTGGTCTGTGACCATCTTGAAGCGATATCCTTCCAAGTATGGCCTCAACCGGCGGATGGCCCATACAATGGCCAGACATTCTTTTTCGGTCGCCGAATAGTTTCTCTCGGGTCCGTTTAGCGTACTGCTAGCATATGATATCACCCGTTCGCCCCTTTCCGTCTCCTGCGTGAGAATCGCACCCAGCCCGTAATCACTGGCGTCAGTCTGCAGGAAGAACTTCTACGAGAAATCGGGGCACGCCAGCACGGGGTCCGCCACTAGTCGTCTTTTTACCTCCTCGAACGCTTCCTGCCGTTCCTGTGTCCAGACCCATTCCGTCTTCTTCTTGAGGAGCCTGGTGAGTGGCTGCACGAAGGTGGCGAATTCGGGCACGAACCGCCTGTACCATGAGGCCACTCCCAAGTACTGTCTCAGCTCCTTGATATTTGTCGGTGGTTTCAGTTCGGCTATGGCTGCGACTTTCTCGGGGTCTGTACATATCCCCTCGCCGGTCACCTTGTGGCCTAGATACCACAGCTCTTTTCTAAAGAACTCGCACTTGTCTGCGTTCAGCCGCAGGTTAGCCATGCGCAGCCGTCGAAACACTTCTTTCAGGTTTCTTCGGTGTTCTTCCTCCGTTCGCCCGATGACCACTATGTCATCCTGGTACGCGAACGAGTGCGGCATCATTTCTGGCCCGATCACTTGGTCTAGCGCCCGTTGAAATGTGGCCGACGCGGAGTGTAACCCAAACGGCATCACCTTCCATTGGTATAACCCCTTTCCGGGCACCGTGAACGCCGTGATCGGCCGGCTGCTCTCTGCCAGGGGGATCTGCCAATATCCATCCTTCAGATCCAGGCTACTGATGAATCTTGCTTCCCGCAGTTGATCGAGTATGTAGTCTATTCTTGGCATTGGGTACGCGTCCTTTATTGATTTCGCGTTTACTTGACGAAAGTCCACGCACAGGCTCCACTTGCCGTTTTTCTTCTTCACCATCACCATCACAATAGGCGAACTGTAGGGGCTCCTTGACGGCTCTATGCATCCCATTTCTAGTAGTTCGTCCACTTTCTGGTAAATCTCGGCCTGCATTTTGGGGTTCTTCGGGTAATATCTTTGCTTAATCGGTTGCGGGTCACTCATGGAGATTGTGTGCACCGCCACATTAGACACCCCCTCGAATTTGGAAAACGCCTCCAACTCTCGGGCTAGGAATTCCTCCACTGGCTCTTCCCTCTCCCTCTCATCCTGCCTCATGCCAGCGGACACCTCTCTGGCGGCCACTCTTAGGGTCTTGCCCGTTTTGTTGTCGGACTCTGGAGCCGTGTCCCCAGCTTCGGCCTTTTCCACGGACAGTCTTTCTTCGTGGTCTCCTCGTTCCCGATCTTGGGCAGGGATCACCACCCTGTGCCCTGCACAGGTCACCACTGCCCCGACCGCCCGGCAATACGAGTAACACCATTGGGATCTCCTTGTTCCCAAAGCATACTTTCGTTTCGATCTGGCACGTGAGCTCCTGGCTATGGCCATCAACCAACCTCACCCTTTTCCTTGCCGCCGCCTCCCGGCCTTCACCCTTTAGTCGGTCCGCCAGCTCGCGGCTCACGAAACTGCTGGTAGCTCCTGTTTCCACTGTGGCTTGCAGCTCCATGCCCGCGACCTCCACTACTGCGGATAACTGCTCTTCCTCGCTGGTCAGCCTGCCGACTAGGCTTGAGGGACCGTTTCTTGCGACCCTGGCACGGCCCTCCGCGGCGTGGGTCGCGGGGCGTTTCCCGTCTTCCGGCAGCACTGCCATGCCGAGATGCCCACTTTTCCGCATCTCCAGCAATAGGTGAGGGGTCGGGCGTTGCACTCCCGGCTCCAATGATCCGCGTTCCCACACCTCCGGCACGCAAGGGCCGGATTCTTGACATATCCATTCTCGATATTGCCGTTGGTCGGTGTCGGCATAAGGACACGCGCTCCCCTTTCCTCTCGTGCTGCTCCGTCCAGCGGGCCGTCTTTGCACCGTCGACATGCCGTCGTATCGGCCGGCTTGTGGAAGGGATTCGCTGCCCGGGCTTTCACGGTTGGATTCTCTCGTTGGAACTCTAGGCGGTCCCTCTCCAACGCTCTCAGATCGGGCATGCTATTCTCACGGATCAGCTCCGTTTGCTCCTCCTGGGGACATTTCAGGGGTCGCATAAGTGTCTGTATTTCCACCATATATTCTTTGAAGGGCTCGCCCCATTTCTGTTTCCTCACTTCCTCACATCCTCACTTCCTGCAGCAACTTCTCAAAATATCCCCGCGGCAGAAAGTAAGCCTGGAAGCTGGACGAGAACTCTTTCCACGTTCTCCACTGTCGGTTGTTCGCCACAAACCACATCAGCGCCCCCCCCCCCCCCCCCCCCCCCCCCCCCCCCCCCCCCCCCCCCCCCCCCCCCCCCCTTCAGCAGTTCTGGCATCGCTCTTGGGATTAGATCAGGATCCAGACCGTATGTCTCGGCGGACCACTCGACCTGCTTCAAGAACTCGAGAGGCTTCGTCGTCCCGTCGAAACGGAACGACCACTCTCTCACCTGTTTCGCCACTTAGGCGTAGTCCAGGTGTGCCGGCCGTACGGTGGCTGGCTCGGTCCTCCCCCTTTCGGCCTCTCGGCTTCGATCCCTCCCTTGGTGGCGGGACCTGCTAGGCGTCCCTGTGTGCGAGCGTTCCGGTATCGGCACTGACAGACTCGCGATCAATTCTCGTTGTATTTCGACCGGGGACCTCCACAGCGCCGCCGCGGCTGCGCCGGGTGGGGGTGCCAGGTGCTCGTACGCGGCCTGTTTGTCGTCCGCACGGGGTGACGGCGAGGACCTGTCCGCCCGACACTCCCATACCTCAATCAGGTCAGCCCACTCTGACTCATCCTCGTGTTCCCTCATCCACTCCTTGAATGTTCTTCTCATCTCGTCCACTGTGCCCTCCAGCCGCACGTCGAAGGCGTGGTCGCATTGGACAAGCTCCTCCTTTCTCAATCGGTGGATCCATTGTCCCTTCCCCATTCTCACGTCTATATCTCTCCTCCCTTTGTCTTACTATTCGTCGTTGTAGGCCCCACGTTGGGCGCCAGTTGTAACGGACCTACTTTTTGGGCCACTTGAGTTTGCTGGGCTCGCTCAGCGGTCGGAAGATTCGCTGCAACGTATTTTTATTGTTGCCCTCAACGACAAATAATAAAGCCTTGCTCTTCGGTAATCTAATTTCGTTTTATTTGTATGGCGTTATATTAGGACTTAGGACTAGATATGACAATTTTACTTAGCTACGGATCTCCACCACGCGCGGGCTCTCGTCGAGTGTGGCAGCGTTGAGGCTAATGATTGGGGCAAGTTGACCTCAGCGATTGCTTTGGCCCGCCACTCAAATCCACACTCCACGTCTCGCACTCCCCTCCTAGATTCCGCAGGTAGATGTGGATCACCACTTAACTTAGACTCACTCTAGGGGCAGGCGGGGCCTGTTTCTCTGTTTCTGTATGCACTTCACTACACTTCTTCGAAACGTACCGGGTATCGCTTTTACGTTTTAGCGGGGTTCAATGTGCGCGCGCGACCACTCATCTGCGAAAAGATCTCGTTCCGTCGCCGTAGCCTCCTTTTATAAGCCTCCTTTTATAAGGCAACGGGACCCCGGCTCGCCGTCGGTAACTTTCCATCGCCGTCTCCTGGTTTCCACGGCCTTCGTAACGGAACCAGACCGGTGGCGTGATCCAATGCTCTTATTTGGTCATGCGTCGGACCACTGCCGGCCCGATCCCGCCGTCTCCTCTGCCTCTCGCGTGTCTTCCTCTCCGAGAACGGGACACTTCTCCTCTCGGGGGCCTTTGGCCCCTTCGCCGCATCCGGATATCCGCGGGTATCCGGACTGACGTTCGCCTTATCCGGCCAGCCATCAGCCTTATCCGGCCGTTCTTCAGCCTTATCCGGCTGTGCTTCGGCCGAATTCGGCCTGTGGAACCGCGGTTCCTCACACTAAACAAACAACGTAACCGTAAGCAAATCGGACTGATTAATCTTAAAAACATTTAATGACCACGAGCAAGAAAATAAATAAATAGTGCAATAAATAAATACGCGAATAATTATCTCAATGTTTTAATAAATAAATAAATAAATTCAAATAAATAAATTTGCTAATTTACATCAATAAATTGATTAATTTAACTATCTAAATTGAATAAATAAATAAACACATTGTCGGGTCAAGCAGCTTAAATATTTTAAATTATTGCCAGTGGTGCGCCCCAAAGGAAATGCATTTTGGTGTTGTCGTTTCCAATGCCCCCACTGCAAAGATCATATGCTACCGCATATGCACATGCAGCGGAATTCTTTCGTCTCTTTATATCGCAATATCTCGTACACGGCTTAACAGCGGCCCCGAGCCGCTCTAACGCTCTCGGGCTACCCTACACTCTCGCTCGCGTCTAAGCTTGCTGCATAGGGCCCGGCAATTTCGCCCGTCAGCCCTTGCATGGTCAGTCTTGAGCTAATCGTCGCAGCTATTAGATAAACATACTCGCATCAATCGTTCGCCCAATCATCCCCATATGTACATACATACATACGCGATAAGTTGGTTTACATATGCGAATAAATTGTGAATTATAAACAGCCTCTCGACTTTCATTAACTTCAAATTGCAACAGTTATTAAAAACGCTGAATAGCTTAACATTTGGTGACCCCGACGTGATTGTGCAATAAAAAATCCATCAGTGCAATCACAAACTAATATAGCATTCAAAGATCTAAACTAATTGCCATCTCAACCAGTGTCATCGACCACATAAGTTATCCATACATATATACATCGGCCTCCCCTGCATATTCGGTAGTGCAGGTAGCTGTTGGCTTGCGCTTCTCTTTTCGGTCAACTTCCCGCAAGAAACGTTTCTTACACCGGTTGCCTTTGTATATACAGTTCGTACCTAGCTGTTCGCTTGCTGGGCTCGGTTCTTGTCGTCTATTGCTCGTGTTACTCTTTGCGATCATCTTCCCGCTAGAGACGTTGGTCTTCCTGCTAACGCTGCCGCTACCATGGAAATTAATGCTGCTAACGAAATTCCAATGACCAGTGAGCAAAACAGGGTGTCTTTTTTGAAGCTTAAGTCAACGGAATTATGCGAGATAATAAAAAGGTTAGCTACCGCTTGGCAGAATGAGTCGTCGGACTATGACTACTACATGCTCGTGGTAAAGCAAGAGCAAGTCGAGAAGTTGATCAGCAAATTTGAGATGTTTCACGGCGAGCTTGAGGAATTGGATCGAAGCGAAATTCACAGTGGTTTGTGTGACATTTTTGAGTCACTTGCAAGCTCGCTGAAGGCGGCGATTATGAGGGAAATGGCTAAGAGTAGCGGCCGCATGCCGTTTCATTCTACCTTGGCTGGAGGAAATACTAAGGTTGAGTTTGCCGGCTCGCAATTTCTACCTCACCGTAGACAAGTACCATCCCTGCCTCCTATACAATTGCCGACGTTTAGCGGCGGGTATGCGAACTGGACGGACTTTTATTCAATGTTTGCCACCATCATCGACAGCCATCCGGACTTAACAAACATAGAAAAGCTCCAGCATTTGCGTTCCTGTCTGCGGGATTCGACATTGGAGACTGTTCGGTCGCTGGAAATCTCAGATGGCAATTATGCTGTGGCATTAGATTTGTTGGAAAACAGATTCAATAATCGGCGATTGGTCTTTCAGGCACACATCAATGAGATCTTGGCGCTCCAGGCTGTGGAACCTGGGTCAGTGGTCATGCTTCGGGAGCTTTCAGACAAGTTCAATTCACATATGCGCGCGCTCCAGGGTTTGGGCACCACTGAGCAGATCGCAGGATGCATCGTCGTGCAGGAAATTCTCCGAAAACTGGATCCAGCGAGCCAAGAGAAGTGGGAGGAACGATTCAACGACCCCGCATTCGCAAACTTAATTCCGTCGTGGGAATCTATGGCCTCGTTCTTGGAGCAGCGATGCAGATCATTGGAGACGATGGACTTTTCTATGGCAAGCTATGCGTTGAGCAATCAGGTGGGCAGAAGTAGAAAGCATAATAATTCTAGGTCCACATTGGTTACAACGAACCAAACCGTAGCACGCTGCGCGCTGTGCAACGATGGTGCTCACGAGGTCCAGCACTGCCAGAAGTTTAAAGCGCTGTCCCCCACAAATCGCCATAAAGAAGCCAAGCGGCTTTCGTTGTGTATAAATTGTCTCAGAACAGGGCATCGATTACTTCAGTGCATCTCGAGCAACTGTCGTACCTGCGGGGGTAGACACCACACCCTCCTTCATTTTGGTAGCCCTGAAGATACCGCAGTCCAAGGGAAATCAGCGCCGTATACTCCATCTCAGTCTGCACTGTCTGAGTCTACGCCGTCTGAGCATACCACTGCGCCCAAGATCTCAGGAATGGTGTTGTTTTTCTTGCCACGGCCACGGTCTTAGTCAAAAATCGTTCCGGAGTTTTAGTTCCCTGCCGAGCGTTGCTGGATTCCGGCTCCCAGTTGCATCTAATAACTTCTCGTTTCGTGAATCAGCTTCAGCTTCGAAAAATGAATTCATCGACTGCAGTCTCGGGAATAGGCGACTCTAGCTTCGTCACGGATGGATTTTCGGTCAACGTTAGCCTGCACTCTCGCTCATCGGATTACTCAACTCTCATCACTGCCATTGTAGCCTCTAGCATAACCGATCGACAGCCAAGCTTTGGAATTGACACTCAAAACTGGAACATTCCATCTAACATACCACTAGCTGATCCGGAGTTTTATAAGCCGCAGCGCGTCGATCTGCTAATTGGCGCAAGTCTGTTTTTCGAGCTCCTGTGTGTTGGTCAGGTCAAGCTACTGCCAGGATTGCCTTCAATTCAGAAAACGCGCTTGGGATGGGTCGTGTCTGGAAGTTGTTCGCGTTTAAAAGGTTCCTCGTTGATGGTCTCTCGCGCTCGGGCCGTTGCTGCTGAGGATAATAGTCCAGAGGATCGGCTTGAGGTGCTTCTTCGGAGGTTTTGGGAGGTAGAAAATTGCATCGAACCAATAATAAAGTCTACCAAAGAAGAGCTAGATTGTGAAGCACACTTTGTGCAGCATTTCCGTCGACTACATAAAGGCGATTATTGTGTTCGGCTGCCAGCAAAATATAATTTGGATCTCCTTGGAGAATCTTACAATCAAGCGCTTCGTAGATTCCTGACCCTTGAGAGAAAGTTAGATCGTCGCCCTGATGTTAAATCTCAGTATGCAGCATTTATAAAGGAGTACCTTGATTTAGGCCATATGTCTCAGGTTCCTACCCAGTCAATCAGCAACTGCCGATATTTTTTGCCTCACCATTGTGTCATAAAGGAAGATAGTTCTACGACCAAGCTTCGCGTCGTTTTTGATGGATCCGCTTCAACCTCATCTGGATATTCCCTGAACGACTTTTTAATGGCTGGTCCCGTAATCCAACCCAAACTGTTTCATATTCTTGCTCGATTTCGGTCATACGCCGTTGCGATTACGGGAGATATCTGTAAGATGTATCGTTGTGTAAGAGTCTCGACCGAGGATAGCAACTTGCAGTGTATTCTGTGGAGAAACTCCAGGGAAGAAGACTTGCGTGTGTTTCAATTGGACACCGTTACTTATGGGACGAAGCCTGCCTCCTATCTATCTGTGCGAGCGATGCATCAGTTGGCAATAGACGAGCAGATGGCGTTTCCAGTTGGAGCTGAAATCCTTCGCCGTGACTTCTACGTGGATGACTTGATATCTGGAGCCAGCTCGCAGGAGGAGGCTATCCGGATTCGGGAGCAAACTACTGGAATTTTGTCTAGAGGTCAGTTCAGATTGAGGAAATGGTGTTCGAACGTCCCTGCTGTGCTGGATGGAGTTCCGGAAGAGGACAAGGAAACATTTTTGAAGTTTGACGATGGCATCCATGTGACTAAAACTTTAGGACTTGCGTGGGATCCGGTTTCTGATCTACTATTATTTTCGTTCTCGGCCCTTCAATCTTCTTTGAATTCCTGCAGGCGCTCTGTTTTGTCATCCATAGCGCGATTCTACGATCCTCTTGTACTAGCTGGTCCCGAAATTACTAAATCCAAAATCTTTCTCCAGCGTTTGTGCCAAGAGAAGTTGTCCTGGGATGAAAGCCTTCCAGTCGCACTGAACACCGAGTGGCAGGAAATATGCACCAGTTTTGGTCAGATTCGTCGACTTGAATTTCCTCGGCTTGTGCTCCTTCCAGACTCTACGCTGGAAATTCACGGATTTTGCGATGCCAGCATCGAGGCTTATGGTGCGTGCATTTATGTCGTGTCCAAGGGTCAGCATTCCAGCTGTCACTTACTTTGTGCCAAATCTCGTGTGGCTCCTTTGAAGACACTTACAGTACCAAAGTTTTGCGAGGTGGAGCGGAGTTGCTGGCTCATATCTGAGATAGCTGGAATGAATGTCCTCAAGGGAAGGTGTTACTGTTGGTGTGATTCTGCCGTTGCGCTCTCTTGGATTCGGGACGAGCCGTCAAGATTTAATATTTTTGTTTCAAATAGAGTGTCAATGATTCAGGAAATGGCCGAAAAAATGGAATGGCGCTAAGTTCCCACAGCTTTAAACCCAGCCGACATTCTGTCTCGAGGGGCTCATCCGACTGAGCTGAATGAGTCACCTCTTTGGGCTCATGGTCCTCCATTTCTTTGCGGCTCGTCAGATGACTGGCCACCCACTGTGCTACCTTATAAGCCAGCCCTTGAACTTCGTCGGAAGGCTCTTCTGGTTAAATCGCCCTACATGGACATTATTGCTGATTCCAAGTATGAGAATTCATTTGCTTCTTTGCAACGCGTTTTCGGATACATTCACAAGTTTTGCAACCGATTTCGGCGCCCCGGACTCACTGTCTCAGACATTGAACATGGAACCCAGGTATTGCTACGACTAGTCCAGCGTACTCAGCTATGGGAGGACATGAAGTCACTGCGGGCAAGGGGAGCAGTCTCCTCATCGAGCTCAATCGCATCGTTATCGCCATTCATGGATCAGTTTGGACTTCTCAGGGTAGATGGTCGACTGAAAAACTCTTCGTTGGATTTCGATGGCCGTCATCCAATCATCTTGCCCAGCAGCCATCCACTGACTCTTGCAATAATCTCCCATTTTCATGAGCGGAATCTGCACGCTGGTCCTCGAGCTTTTCTTGAACTAATTCGATCCCAATATTGGCCTATTGGGGGGAGGAAGACGGTAAACAAGGCAGTAAACAAGTTTCCTTGATGCTTTCGACTGAAGCCCAGGGTATTGGAGCATATTATGGCGGATCTTCCAAAGGAGCGGCTCGATGGTTCTCATGCCTTTGAGATCACAGGCGTGGACTTCTGTGGGCCGTTTTTCTACAAACCGGAGGCACGCAACAAGGCTCCAATCAAGTGCTACGTCTGCGTCTTCATTTGTTTCGCTACCAAGGCTGTTCATTTGGAGCTTATAAAGGACTTATCCACAGTTGCTTTTCTACATGGACCAAAGCGCTTCATATGTACCAGACGAAAGCCGCGGCAAATTTGGTCAGACAACGCAACCAATTTTGTCGGCGCTAAGAATGAGCTGATGGAATTAAAGCGCCTGGTCCTCAGCGATGACCATCAGAAGGCGCTGCTGGATTTTTGCTTGGTCGAGGCTATGGACTGGCATTTCATTCCTCCGCGCTCCCCTCATTTTGGTGGTCTATGGGAGGCTGCAGTGAAGACGGCCAGTACCACTTCTACCGTGCTATAGGCAACTCGGTTCTTGAATTTGACGAGCTGCGGACGCTGTTGTGCCACATCACGGCAGTGATTAATTCAAGACCTTTAGTTTCAATTTCAGAGAGCCCTGCCGATCTAGATGTTCTAACTCCAGCGCATTTCTTGAATGGTGGCCATCCTGCTTCGTTCGCTGAGCCTGACGTCACGCAGCTAAACTTCGATCGCCTGGACGGCTGGCAGCGCGTTTCGTATCTTCAGCAGCTCTTTTAGTCCCGGTGGAAGGAGGAGTACATAACGTCACTGCAGCAGCGCTCAAAGTGGCGCACTGCGAAGCCTAGTTTAGCAGTCGCAGATTTGGTTCTTGTCAAGGATGAGAATCTTTCTCCCATGAAGTGGCCACTGGCGAGAGTGGTCGAGCTTTTGCCTGGACGAGATGGCGTTTCCCGAGTTGCTGTGCTGAAGACGTAATCTGGAATCACCAAGCGCGCCGTCAACAAGCTGTGCCTGCTGCCCCTTAAAGATGCTGTTGAAAGTCAGGCTTCCAACGGGGGGAGTATGTCGGGTCAAGCAGCTTAAATATTTTAAATTATTGCCAGTGGTGCGGCCCAAAGGAAATGCATTTTGGTGTTGTCATTTCCAATGCCCCCACTGCAAAGATCATTTGCTACCGCATATGCGCATGCAGCGGAATTCTTTCTCCTTATATCGCAATCTCTCGCACTCGGCTTAACAGCGTCCCCGAGCAGCTCTAACGCTCTCGGGCTACCCTACACTCTAGCTCACGTCTAAGCTTGCTGCATAGGGCCCGGCAATTTCGCCCGTCAGCCCTTGCATGGGCAGTCTTGAGCTAATCGTTGCAGCTATTGGAGTAACATCCTCGCATCAACCGTTCGCCCCATATGTACACACGCGATAAGTTGGCTTACATGTGCAAATAAATTGTGAATTTTATAAACCCTCTCGACTTTCATTAAATTAAATATTGCAACAGTTATTAAAAACGCTTAAACGATTTTGGGCCCCACTTCAGAAGGTAGTGTTTTTGGTTGAAAGAGGAAATATTAGCGGAAAAACAAAACTAAACCTCGCGGCAGTGCCAAATAAAAAAAAAAAAAAAAAAAAGAAAAAGAAGAAGATTCGTTTTGTTTTCTAATTATACTATAAAGAAACTAACCCAAATCGAAAAGAAATTTGCCACCCCATTAAGGGGGCGTCCCATTCTGACCCCACGCCGGAGGCAAGGCAACCGAAAGTGTTCTCTTTTTTTTCGGACGGCCATATGCAAGTTCATATAACACGAGTGCCAATCGCAACATAGCGGTAAGTTGGACATTGGGGGCTTTTAGGTGTCGCTAGGTAGTGTTGAATGGGTGGTTTTATTTTATTACAGAATTGGCACTTTGTGCCAAGCAGATTTCCAAGGGAGAATAGAGGAAAAAGATAATTGGGATCGATGACCGAGCCGGCCACAGCCACAACCAGCTGGCCATAGAAAGGGAAGAGGAGAGACTGCGCTCCCGAAAAAAGCACAAGAACCGATCGAATTCGCCGCTGGCGCAGAGAAGCACAAGGCAGAGAAGAGTCCGCCGCTCCAGCTGTGGGTCCGACTCAGTGCATCAGCAGCATCGTCGGCGCCGGGAAGCTGCGAAACTAAAGTGGAATATGGAACAATTTTTTTGCCCCCAAATTTTTTTTGGCGTAAATATCTCGCCCTCGGCCGACCTGGCTTAGTGAAAAAAAAGTAGAAAAAAAAACCAGAATAAAAGTATACCCATGAGCCAATAGGCAAAGTTTTAGTGAGTTACGAATACAAATACCTTGCTCCCCTTTCGGCAGTGCAGCGCCGTTAATTCAGTCTTGCTTTTCTTTTCCCTTAAACCGTAAGGGCTAGCCCTATGTGGAGCCCAAAGAAAAGAAAGGCATAAGGGAAATGAAACACAAAATCAATGCACGAAAGCAAAGGAAAAAAGCAGTCCCCCGAAAGCCTCTGCGCGCCTTGTTCTTTCTCTTATTTTCTCTTTTTGTTGTTGTGCTCTTCCAATAAAATAACATTTACAGCAATTACAGCAAGCGGATCGTCTTTGACAAAAGCGCTTTTGGAGATGGATGGCACGTAAGTGAAAGAATATTGCTTTACTCTAAATAAGGAGTGAGAAGGAGAGGTGGAACAGTAGGGCAGATCCACATGCCGGGAGAGATAGCAAGAACAGTAACCGTGGGTTTTTTGTTGTTGTCCTAAATGCTCTTTTAAATTTGTATGCCAGTTTAGCGGCCTATATACATATACTGTTTAGTTTATATTATATACATATTTAATTCTTTATTATTTTTCTATTTATTTATAATTCTTCTATTTTAATTTTAATTATTATTAGTATTATTTTAATTTCCAACCTGAAATATTCTCGAATTCTGTTGTTCGCTAAATTAGTGTTTGAGTCAATTGGGAGTTTAAATAGAGTAGGGAAATGCCCCTGTGTGAAGTAATAAATAAGTTTTAAAATGAAATCGATAATGAACTAAATTATTTTAGGGCGCCATGCCGAGTGGATTATGGAAATGAAGTGAGTCTGGGGGTTTTAGGGATCATCAGCCACTAATATGGCTTTGCGGCCCAGATGGTCAAGGTAGGGTGGGCAAAACGCTACTGCACCTACAGCTACTCACCAGCGCAACCCGTATTCTAATATTTATTTAACACTTTATTTATGTTTATTTTAACTGATATTTACTTCATACACGCTAACGTTGACCCGTCTTCGTCGTCCCGTGCTGATTGGACCCTCATTGGCCTGGGTGAGTTCTCCCGCCCTGAATGACTTTATTCAAACCTTCCTCCCTTTCCAGCTCGCCCTCTGCCCTCAATGCGGGCCGTATGCCGCGATTCCACTCGTGAACAACGGGTCCTCCGACCCTCCGCCCGGGCTGGAATCTTTGGCTTACACTCCAGGGCAACTCCTATGCGCCTCCGGCCGGACTCATTTGGCGGGTGTCTCCCTCACACAGTGGCTCAGACCCGAGGATCATCCGACTCCTCGCCCGGTAGTCCACGCATGAGCGGCACCCGTCGTTCCGGCCCGACGCTCGTGGTTGCCCTGTGAGTCCGCGTTAAGGCGTGAGCCTGGCCCCCGGTTTTTTTGTTCATCCACTGGCTGAGATCCCCCTCCCCGACCAAGGATTCGCTTCCCAGGTTTGGGTGACGAGTTTCCTGTTCAGGTTTGCTGTGCTTTTTTTTCCTTGCTTTATTTTTATTTTAACTATTTTTTTAAATCTAAGTGCACGAGTCCGTCACCCTGCGTGCTGACGAGTCTCGTGCGTATCCTGCGCGGCACCCTTCCCCAGTGTCATGCGTGGCACTTTACCGTTACTGGTCCTGCGTGACCCCTTAGCGCGGCCCATTATAGCCATTCCCCTTTACCCCTGTGTCTCTCGCTCCTCGGGTTGTGCTTTCAGATCTCGTATGTGTGCCGTTCTCTTCTTCTTGTCGCCCTCCTTTCTTAGGCGGCAGATGACTGGAGATATAAAGTCCTCTATCTATGGCCCATCGTACCTTGGTGCCAGCTTCGCGGCAAATCCCTCCGCTGCACTGCAAAGGTGGTGCTGTTTGGCCCATACGACCTCTCCCACTTTGGGTTTCCACGGTCTTCTTCTCAGACTATAATGCCTGGCCTGATCCTGGGCTGCCCTTTCCAAGTTGCGTCGAACCAACTGGAACAGCTCCTTCAATTTCTTCGCATTTTCATCCGGCGTCTCCGTGCCTTGTCCCGTGCCTACCGTCTCCTCGTCATATAGGGCCTTTGGCAGCCGGGGTTCCCTTCCTTGCACCACGAACGCCGGTGAATATCCCGTTGTATCTGACACGCCCGAATTCATGGCCAGCATTAGCTCCAGCCATTTTTCGTCCCAACACCTTTGATCACCCTCGGTGAACTGGGCTATCATGGTCTTTACCGTTCTGTTCGTTCGCTCTGTCGGATTCTCCTGCGGCGTATATGGCGCCGTAAACTGGTGGCGAACTCCTAGCTGCTCCAGGAATCTTTTAAATGTCCTGCTTGTGAACTGCACCCCATTGTCCGTAATGAAGACTTTGGGCGCCCCAAAAAGGGCTATTATGCGCTCTCGACAGGCCTTTATTAATGCCTCGGCTGTGGCCTTCCTCAGTGGCACCAACTCGGTCCATTTTGAGAATCGATCCACTAGTACCAACAGCATCGAGTTCCCATGCTTTGACCTCGGCAGAGGACCCACAAAGTCAGCGCATACCGTTGCCCACGGTTCTTCCGGCACCTGTGTCAACATTTCCCCTGCTGCTTGTAGCTGGCTTGGCTTAAAACGAAGACATAGTTCACACTTCATTACGTAGGCCCTAACGTCCCTGTACATCCCTGGCCAGTAATATCTTGCCGCCACCCATGCCGCGGTTCTCCTCCCGACGGCGTGGCCTGCTTCCGGGTTATCGTGGCTTTCCTTTAAAACCCTTTCCCGGGCATCTTTCGGCACACATAGTTTCCACGAGGCGACCTCTTCGCTCCCTGCCCGGTGAAGAATGTGCCGATACAAGTCTCCCCCCTTCTCCACATAGTCGGGGTACTTTGGGGATTCCTTTCTAATCTTTTCTACCATGCCCTCTAACCACTTGCAGGGCGGCTCGTTCACTGGCTGGGTTCCCTCCTCATGTCCTATCCGACGGCATCGTTCCTCCAGCGGTTGTCTGGAGAGTGCGTCTGCTACCACATTGAGCTGTCCCATCCTGTACGCAACTTCAAAGTCGTACTGTTGTAGCTCTAATGCCCATCTCGCCACTCTCCCTGACGGACTTTCTATACTATTTAGCCACTTCAGAGCCATGTGGTCCGTGACCATCTTGAAGCGATATCCTTCCAAGTATGGCCTCAACCGGCGGATGGCCCATACAATGGCCAGACATTCTTTTTCGGTCGCCGAATAGTTTCTCTCGGGTCCGTTTAGCGTACTGCTAGCATATGATATCACCCGTTCGCCCCTTTCCGTCTCCTGCGTGAGAATCGCACCCAGCCCGTAATCACTGGCGTCAGTCTGCAGGAAGAACTTCTACGAGAAATCGGGGCACGCCAGCACGGGGTCCGCCACTAGTCGTCTTTTTAGCTCCTCGAACGCTTCCTGCCGTTCCTGTGCCATTCCGTCTTCTTCTTGAGGAGCCTGGTGAGTGGCTGCACGAGGGTGGCGAATTCGGGCACGAACCGCCTGTACCATGAGGCCACTCCCAAGTACTGTCTCAGCTCCTTGATATTTGTCGGTGGTTTCAGTTCGGCTATGGCTGCGACTTTCTCGGGGTCTGTACATATCCCCTCGCCGGTCACCTTGTGGCCTAGATACCACAGCTCTTTTCTAAAGAACTCGCACTTGTCTGCGTTCAGCCGCAGGTTAGCCATGCGCAGCCGTCGAAACACTTCTTTCAGGTTTCTTCGGTGTTCTTCCTCCGTTCGCCCGATGACCACTATGTCATCCTGGTACGCGAACGAGTGCGGCATCATTTCTGGCCCGATCACTTGGTCTAGCGCCCGTTGAAATGTGGCCGACGCGGAGTGTAACCCAAGCGGCATCACCTTCCATTGGTATAACCCCTTTCCGGGCACCGTGAACGCCGTGATCGGCCGGCTGCTCTCTACCAGGGGGATCTGCCAATATCCATCCTTCAGATCCAGGCTACTGATGAATCTTGCTTCCCGCAGTTGATCGAGTATGTAGTCTATTCTTGGCATTGGGTACGCGTCCTTTATTGATTTCGCGTTTACTTGACGAAAGTCCACGCACAGGCTCCACTTGCCGTTTTTCTTCTTCACCATCACCATCACAATAGGCGAACTGTAGGGGCTCCTTGACGGCTCTATGCATCCCATTTCTAGTAGTTCGTCCACTTTCTGGTAAATCTCGGCCTGCATTTTGGGGTTCTTCGGGTAATATCTTTGCTTAATCGGTTGCGGGTCACTCATGGAGATTGTGTGCACCGCCACATTAGACACCCCCTCGAATTTGGAAAACGCCTCCAACTCTCGGGCTAGGAATTCCTCCACTGGCTCATCCCTCTCCCTCTCATCCTGCCTCATGCCAGCGGACACCTCTCTGGCGGCCACTCTTAGGGTCTTGCCCGTTTTGTTGTCGGACTCTGGAGCCGTGTCCCCAGCTTCGGCCTTTTCCACGGACAGTCTTTCTTCGTGGTCTCCTCGTTCCCGATCTTGGGCAGGGATCACCACCCTGTGCCCTGCACAGGTCACCACTGCCCCGACCGCCCGGCAATACGAGTAACACCATTGGGATCTCCTTGTTCCCAAAGCATACTTTCGTTTCGATCTGGCACGTGAGCTCCTGGCTATGGCCATCCGCCAACCTCACCCTTTTCCTTGCCGCCGCCTCCCGGCCTTCACCCTTTAGTCGGTCCGCCAGCTCGCGGCTCACGAAACTGCTGGTAGCTCCTGTATCCACTGTGGCTTGCAGCTCCATGCCCGCGACCTCCACTACTGCGGATAACTGCTCTTCCTCGCTGGTCAGCCTGCCGACTAGGCTTGAGGGACCGTTTCTTGCGACCCTGGCACGGCCCTCCGCGGCGTGGGTCGCGGGGCGTTTCCCGTCTTCCGGCAGCACTGCCATGCCGAGATGCCCACTTTTCCGCATCTCCAGCAATAGGTGAGGGGTCGGGCGTTGCACTCCCGGCTCCAATGATCCGCGTTCCCACACCTCCGGCACGCAAGGGCCGGATTCTTGACATATCCATTCTCGATATTGCCGTTGGTCGGTGTCGGCATAAGGACACGCGCTCCCCTTTCCTCTCGTGCTGCTCCGTCCAGCGGGCCGTCTTTGCACCGTCGACATGCCGTCGTATCGGCCGGCTTGTGGAAGGGATTCGCTGCCCGGGCTTTCACGGTTGGATTCTCTCGTTGGAACTCTAGGCGGTCCCTCTCCAACGCTCTCAGATCGGGCATGCTATTCTCACGGATCAGCTCCGTTTGCTCCTCCTGGGGACATTTCAGGGGTCGCATAAGTGTCTGTATTTCCACCATATATTCTTTGAAGGGCTCGCCCCATTTCTGTTTCCTCACTTCCTCACATCCTCACTTCCTGCAGCAACTTCTCAAAATATCCCCGCGGCAGAAAGTAAGCCTGGAGGCTGGACGAGAACTCTTTCCACGTTCTCCACTGTCGGTTGTTCGCCACAAACCACATCAGCGCCCCCCCCCTTCAGCAGTTCTGGCATCGCTCTTGGGATTAGATCAGGATCCAGACCGTATGTCTCGGCGGACCACTCGACCTGCTTCAAGAACTCGAGAGGCTTCGTCGTCCCGTCGAAACGGAACGACCACTCTCTCACCTGTTTCGCCACTTAGGCGTAGTCCAGGTGTGCCGGCCGTACGGTGGCTGGCTCGGTCCTCCCCCTTTCGGCCTCTCGGCTTCGATCCCTCCCTTGGTGGCGGGACCTGCTAGGCGTCCCTGTGTGCGAGCGTTCCGGTATCGGCACTGACAGACTCGCGATCAATTCTCGTTGTATTTCGACCGGGGACCTCCACAGCCTCGCCGCGGCTGCGCCGGGTGGGGGTGCCAGGTGCTCGTACGCGGCCTGTTTGTCGTCCGCACGGGGTGACGGCGAGGACCTGTCCGCCCGACACTCCCATACCTCAATCAGGTCAGCCCACTCTGACTCATCCTCGTGTTCCCTCATCCACTCCTTGAATGTTCTTCTCATCTCGTCCACTGTGCCCTCCAGCCGCACGTCGAAGGCGTGGCCGCATTGGACAAGCTCCTCCTTTCTCAATCGGTGGATCCATTGTCCCTTCCCCATTCTCACGTCTATATCTCTCCTCCCTTTGTCTTACTATTCGTCGTTGTAGGCCCCACGTTGGGCGCCAGTTGTAACGGACCTACTTTTTGGGCCGCTTCAGTTTGCTGGGCTCGCTCAGCGGTCGGCAGATTCGCTGCAACGTATTTTTATTGTTGCCCTCAACGACAAATAATAAAGCCTTGCTCTTCGGTAATCTAATTTCGTTTTATTTGTATGGCGTTATATTAGGACTTAGGACTAGATATGACAATTTTACTTAGCTACGGATCTCCACCACGCGCGGGCTCTCGTCGAGTGTGGCAGCGTTGAGGCTAATGATTGGGGCAAGTTGACCTCAGCGATTGCTTTGGCCCGCCACTCAAATCCGCACTCCACGTCTCGCACTCCCCTCCTAGATTCCGCAGGTAGATGTGGATCACCACTTAACTTAGACTCACTCTGGGGGCAGGCGGGGCCTGTTTCTCTGTTTCTGTATGCACTTCACTACACTTCTTCGAAACGTACCGGGTATCGCTTTTACGTTTTAGCGGGGTTCAATGTGCGCGCGCGACCACTCATCTGCGAAAAGATCTCGTTCCGTCGCCGCAGCCTCCTTTTATAAACCCGCCTTAACGGGACCCCGGCTCGGCGTCGGTAACTTTCCATCGCCGTCTCCTGGTTTCCACGGCCTTCGTAACGGAACCAGACCGGTGGCGTGATCCAATGCTCTTATTTGGTCATGCGTCGGACCACTGCCGGCCCGATCCCGCCGTCTCCTCTGCCTCTCGCGTGTCTTCCTCTCCGAGAACGGGACACTTCTCCTCTCGGGGGCCTTTGGCCCCTTCGCCGCATCCGGATATCCGCGGGTATCCGGACTGACGTTCGCCTTATCCGGCCAGCCATCAGCCTTATCCGGCCGTTCTTCAGCCTTATCCGGCTGTGCTTCGGCCGAATTCGGCCTGTGGAACCGCGGTTCCTCACACTAAACAAACAACGTAACCGTAAGCAAATCGGACTGATTAATCTTAAAAACATTTAATGACCACGAGCAAGAAAATAAATAAATAGTGCAATAAATAAATACGCGAATAATTATCTCAATGTTTTAATAAATAAATAAATAAATTCAAATAAATAAATTTGCTAGTTTACATCAATAAATTGATTAATTTAACTATCTAAATTAAATAAATAAATAAACACATTGTCGGGTCAAGCAGCTTAAATATTTTAAATTATTGCCAGTGGTGCGCCCCAAAGGAAATGCATTTTGGTGTTGTCGTTTCCAATGCCCCCACTGCAAAGATCATATGCTACCGCATATGCACATGCAGCGGAATTCTTTCGTCTCTTTATATCGCAATATCTCGTACACGGCTTAACAGCGGCCCCGAGCCGCTCTAACGCTCTCGGGCTATCCTACTCTCTCGCTCGCGTCTAAGCTTGCTGCATAGGGCCCGGCAATTTGGCCCGTCAGCCCTTGCATGGTCAGTCTTGAGCTAATCGTCGCAGCTATTAGATAAACATACTCGCATCAATCGTTCGCCCAATCATCCCCATATGTACATACATACATACGCGATAAGTTGGTTTACATATGCGAATAAATTGTGAATTATAAACAGCCTCTCGACTTTCATTAACTTCAAATTGCAACAGTTATTAAAAACGCTGAATAGCTTAACATTTGGTGACCCCGACGTGATTGTGCAATAAAAAATCCATCAGTGCAATCACAAACTAATATAGCATTCAAAGATCTAAACTAATTGCCATCTCAACCAGTGTCATCGACCACATAAGTTATCCATACATATATACATCGGCCTCCCCTGCATATTCGGTAGTGCAGGTAGCTGTTGGCTTGCGCTTCTCTTTTCGGTCAACTTCCCGCAAGAAACGTTTCTTACACCGGTTGCCTTTGTATATACAGTTCGTACCTAGCTGTTCGCTTGCTGGGCTCGGTTCTTGTCGTCTATTGCTCGTGTTACTCTTTGCGATCATCTTCCCGCTAGAGACGTTGGTCTTCCTGCTAACGCTGCCGCTACCATGGAAATTAATGCTGCTAACGAAATTCCAATGACCAGTGAGCAAAACAGGGTGTCTTTTTTGAAGCTTAAGTCAACGGAATTATGCGAGAAAATAAAAAGGTTAGCTACCGCTTGGCAGAATGAGTCGTCGGACTATGACTACTACATGCTCGTGGTAAAGCAAGAGCAAGTCGAGAAGTTGATCAGCAAATTTGAGATGTTTCACGGCGAGCTTGAGGAATTGGATCGAAGCGAAATTCACAGTGGTTTGTGTGACATTTTTGAGTCACTTGCAAGCTCGCTGAAGGCGGCGATTATGAGGGAAATGGCTAAGAGTAGCGGCCGCATGCCGTTTCATTCTACCTTGGCTGGAGGAAATACTAAGGTTGAGTTTGCCGGCTCGCAATTTCTACCTCACCGTAGACAAGTACCATCCCTGCCTCCTATACAATTGCCGACGTTTAGCGGCGGGTATGCGAACTGGACGGACTTTTATTCAATGTTTGCCACCATCATCGACAGCCATCCGGACTTAACAAACATAGAAAAGCTCCAGCATTTGCGTTCCTGTCTGCGGGATTCGACATTGGAGACTGTTCGGTCGCTGGAAATCTCAGATGGCAATTATGCTGTGGCATTAGATTTGTTGGAAAACAGATTCAATAATCGGCGATTGGTCTTTCAGGCACACATCAATGAGATCTTGGCGCTCCAGGCTGTGGAACCTGGGTCAGTGGTCATGCTTCGGGAGCTTTCAGACAAGTTCAATTCACATATGCGCGCGCTCCAGGGTTTGGGCACCACTGAGCAGATCGCAGGATGCATCGTCGTGCAGGAAATTCTCCGAAAACTGGATCCAGCGAGCCAAGAGAAGTGGGAGGAACGATTCAACGACCCCGCATTCGCAAACTTAATTCCGTCGTGGGAATCTATGGCCTCGTTCTTGGAGCAGCGATGCAGATCATTGGAGACGATGGACTTTTCTATGGCAAGCTATGCGTTGAGCAATCAGGTGGGCAGAAGTAGAAAGCATAATAATTCTAGGTCCACATTGGTTACAACGAACCAAACCGTAGCACGCTGCGCGCTGTGCAACGATGGTGCTCACGAGGTCCAGCACTGCCAGAAGTTTAAAGCGCTGTCCCCCACAAATCGCCATAAAGAAGCCAAGCGGCTTTCGTTGTGTATAAATTGTCTCAGAACAGGGCATCGATTACTTCAGTGCATCTCGAGCAACTGTCGTACCTGCGGGGGTAGACACCACACCCTCCATCATTTTGGTAGCCCTGAAGATACCGCAGTCCAAGGGAAATCAGCGCCGTATACTCCATCTCAGTCTGCACTGTCTGAGTCTACGCCGTCTGAGCATACCACTGCGCCCAAGATCTCAGGAATGGTGTTGTTTTTCTTGCCACGGCCACGGTCTTAGTCAAAAATCGTTCCGGAGTTTTAGTTCCCTGCCGAGCGTTGCTGGATTCCGGCTCCCAGTTGCATCTAATAACTTCTCGTTTCGTGAATCAGCTTCAGCTTCGAAAAATGAAATCATCGACTGCAGTCTCGGGAATAGGCGACTCTAGCTTCGTCACGGATGGATTTTCGGTCAACGTTAGCCTGCACTCTCGCTCATCGGATTACTCAACTCTCATCACTGCCATTGTAGCCTCTAGCATAACCGATCGACAGCCAAGCTTTGGAATTGACACTCAAAACTGGAACATTCCATCTAACATACCACTAGCTGATCCGGAGTTTTATAAGCCGCAGCGCGTCGATCTGCTAATTGGCGCAAGTCTGTTTTTCGAGCTCCTGTGTGTTGGTCAGGTCAAGCTACTGCCAGGATTGCCTTCAATTCAGAAAACGCGCTTGGGATGGGTCGTGTCTGGAAGTTGTTCGCGTTTAAAAGGTTCCTCGTTGATGGTCTCTCGCGCTCGGGCCGTTGCTGCTGAGGATAATAGTCCAGAGGATCGGCTTGAGGTGCTTCTTCGGAGGTTTTGGGAGGTAGAAAATTGCATCGAACCAATAATAAAGTCTACCAAAGAAGAGCTAGATTGTGAAGCACACTTTGTGCAGCATTTCCGTCGACTACATAAAGGCGATTATTGTGTTCGGCTGCCAGCAAAATATAATTTGGATCTCCTTGGAGAATCTTACAATCAAGCGCTTCGTAGATTCCTGACCCTTGAGAGAAAGTTAGATCGTCGCCCTGATGTTAAATCTCAGTATGCAGCATTTATAAAGGAGTACCTTGATTTAGGCCATATGTCTCAGGTTCCTACCCAGTCAATCAGCAACTGCCGATATTTTTTGCCTCACCATTGTGTCATAAAGGAAGATAGTTCTACGACCAAGCTTCGCGTCGTTTTTGATGGATCCGCTTCAACCTCATCTGGATATTCCCTGAACGACTTTTTAATGGCTGGTCCCGTAATCCAACCCAAACTGTTTCATATTCTTGCTCGATTTCGGTCATACGCCGTTGCGATTACGGGAGATATCTGTAAGATGTATCGTTGTGTAAGAGTCTCGACCGAGGATAGCAACTTGCAGTGTATTCTGTGGAGAAACTCCAGGGAAGAAGACTTGCGTGTGTTTCAATTGGACACCGTTACTTATGGGACGAAGCCTGCCTCCTATCTATCTGTGCGAGCGATGCATCAGTTGGCAATAGACGAGCAGATGGCGTTTCCAGTTGGAGCTGAAATCCTTCGCCGTGACTTCTACGTGGATGACTTGATATCTGGAGCCAGCTCGCAGGAGGAGGCTATCCGGATTCGGGAGCAAACTACTGGAATTTTGTCTAGAGGTCAGTTCAGATTGAGGAAATGGTGTTCGAACGTCCCTGCTGTGCTGGATGGAGTTCCGGAAGAGGACAAGGAAACATTTTTGAAGTTTGACGATGGCATCCATGTGACTAAAACTTTAGGACTTGCGTGGGATCCGGTTTCTGATCTACTATTATTTTCGTTCTCGGCCCTTCAATCTTCTTTGAATTCCTGCAGGCGCTCTGTTTTGTCATCCATAGCGCGATTCTACGATCCTCTTGTACTAGCTGGTCCCGAAATTACTAAATCCAAAATCTTTCTCCAGCGTTTGTGCCAAGAGAAGTTGTCCTGGGATGAAAGCCTTCCAGTCGCACTGAACACCGAGTGGCAGGAAATATGCACCAGTTTTGGTCAGATTCGTCGACTTGAATTTCCTCGGCTTGTGCTCCTTCCAGACTCTACGCTGGAAATTCACGGATTTTGCGATGCCAGCATCTAGGCTTATGGTGCGTGCATTTATGTCGTGTCCAAGGGTCAGCATTCCAGCAGTCACTTACTTTGTGCCAAATCTCGTGTGGCTCCTTTGAAGACACTTACAGTACCAAAGTTTTGCGAGGTGGAGCGGAGTTGCTGGCTCATATCTGAGATAGCTGGAATGAATGTCCTCAAGGGAAGGTGTTACTGTTGGTGTGATTCTGCCGTTGCGCTCTCTTGGATTCGGGACGAGCCGTCAAGATTTAATATTTTTGTTTCAAATAGAGTGTCAATGATTCAGGAAATGGCCGAAAAAATGGAATGGCGCTAAGTTCCCACAGCTTTAAACCCAGCCGACATTCTGTCTCGAGGGGCTCATCCGACTGAGCTGAATGAGTCACCTCTTTGGGCTCATGGTCCTCCATTTCTTTGCGGCTCGTCAGATGACTGGCCACCCACTGTGCTACCTTATAAGCCAGCCCTTGAACTTCGTCGGAAGGCTCTTCTGGTTAAATCGCCCTACATGGACATTATTGCTGATTCCAAGTATGAGAATTCATTTGCTTCTTTGCAACGCGTTTTCGGATACATTCACAAGTTTTGCAACCGATTTCGGCGCCCCGGACTCACTGTCTCAGACATTGAACATGGAACCCAGGTATTGCTACGACTAGTCCAGCGTACTCAGCTATGGGAGGACATGAAGTCACTGCGGGCAAGGGGAGCAGTTTGGACTTCTCAGGGTAGATGGTCGACTGAAAAACTCTTCGTTGGATTTCGATGGCCGTCATCCAATCATCTTGCCCAGCAGCCATCCACTGACTCTTGCAATAATCTCCCATTTTCATGAGCGGAATCTGCACGCTGGTCCTCGAGCTTTTCTTGGACTAATTCGATCCCAATATTGGCCTATTGGGGGGAGGAAGACGGTAAACAAGGCAGTAAACAAGTTTCCTTGATGCTTTCGACTGAAGCCCAGGGTATTGGAGCATATTATGGCGGATCTTCCAAAGGAGCGGCTCGATGGTTCTCATGCCTTTGAGATCACAGGCGTGGACTTCTGTGGGCCGTTTTTCTACAAACCGGAGGCACGCAACAAGGCTCCAATCAAGTGCTACGTCTGCGTCTTCATTTGTTTCGCTACCAAGGCTGTTCATTTGGAGCTTATAAAGGACTTATCCACAGTTATGTACCAGACGAAAGCCGCGGCAAATTTGGTCAGACAACGCAACCAATTTTGTCGGCGCTAAGAATGAGCTGATGGAATTAAAGCGCCTGGTCCTCAGCGATGACCATCAGAAGGCGCTGCTGGATTTTTGCTTGGTCGAGGCTATGGACTGGCATTTCATTCCTCCGCGCTCCCCTCATTTTGGTGGTCTATGGGAGGCTGCAGTGAAGACGGCCAAGAACCACTTCTACCGTGCTATAGGCAACTCGGTTCTTGAATTTGACGAGCTGCGGACGCTGTTGTGCCACATCACGGCAGTGATTAATTCAAGACCTTTAGTTTCAATTTCAGAGAGCCCTGCCGATCTAGATGTTCTAACTCCAGCGCATTTCTTGAATGGTGGCCATCCTGCTTCGTTCGCTGTGCCTGACGTCACGCAGCTAAACTTCGATCGCCTGGACGGCTGGCAGCGCGATTCGTATCTTCAGCAGCTCTTTTGGTCCCGGTGGAAGGAGGAGTACATAACGTCACTGCAGCAGCGCTCAAAGTGGCGCACTGCGAAGCCTAGTTTAGCAGTCGCAGATTTGGTTCTTGTCAAGGATGAGAATCTTTCTCCCATGAAGTGGCCACTGGCGAGAGTGGTCGAGCTTTTGCCTGGACGAGATGGCGTTTCCCGAGTTGCTGTGCTGAAGACGTCATCTGGAATCACCAAGCGCGCCGTCAACAAGCTGTGCCTGCTGCCCCTTAAAGATGCTGTTGAAAGTCAGGCTTCCAACGGGGGGAGTATGTCGGGTCAAGCAGCTTAAATATTTTAAATTATTGCCAGTGGTGCGGCCCAAAGGAAATGCATTTTGGTGTTGTCATTTCCAATGCCCCCACTGCAAAGATCATTTGCTACCGCATATGCGCATGCAGCGGAATTCTTTCGTCTCCTTATATCGCAATCTCTCGCACTCGGCTTAACAGCGTCCCCGAGCAGCTCTAACGCTCTCGGGCTACCCTACACTCTCGCTCGCGTCTAAGCTTGCTGCATAGGGCCCGGCAATTTCGCCCGTCAGCCCTTGCATGGGCAGTCTTGAGCTAATCGTTGCAGCTATTGGAGTAACATCCTCGCATCAACCGTTCGCCCCATATGTACACACGCGATAAGTTGGCTTACATGTGCAAATAAATTGTGAATTTTATAAACCCTCTCGACTTTCATTAAATTAAATATTGCAACAGTTATTAAAAACGCTTAAACGATTTTGGGCCCCACTTCAGAAGGTAGTGTTTTTGGTTGAAAGAGGAAATATTAGCGGAAAAACAAAACTAAACCTCGCGGCAGTGCCAAATAAAAAAAAAAAAAAAGAAAAAGAAGAAGATTCGTTTTGTTTTCTAATTATACTATAAAGAAACTAACCCAAATCGAAAAGAAATTTGCCACCCCATTAAGGGGGCGTCCCATTCTGACCCCACGCCGGAGGCAAGGCAACCGAAAGTGTTCTCTTTTTTTTCGGACGGCCATATGCAAGTTCATATAACACGAGTGCCAATCGCAACATAGCGGTAAGTTGGACATTGGGGGCTTTTAGGTGTCGCTAGGTAGTGTTGAATGGGTGGTTTTATTTTATTACAGAATTGGCACTTTGTGCCAAGCAGATTTCCAAGGGAGAATAGAGGAAAAAGATAATTGGGATCGATGACCGAGCCGGCCACAGCCACAACCAGCTGGCCATAGAAAGGGAAGAGGAGAGACTGCGCTCCCGAAAAAAGCACAAGAACCGATCGAATTCGCCGCTGGCGCAGAGAAGCACAAGGCAGAGAAGAGTCCGCCGCTCCAGCTGTGGGTCCGACTCAGTGCATCAGCAGCATCGTCGGCGCCGGGAAGCTGCGAAACTAAAGTGGAATATGGAACAATTTTTTTGCCCCCAAATTTTTTTTGGCGTAAATATCTCGCCCTCGGCCGACCTGGCTTAGTGAAAAAAAAGTAGAAAAAAAAACCAGAATAAAAGTATACCCATGAGCCAATAGGCAAAGTTTTAGTGAGTTACGAATACAAATACCTTGCTCCCCTTTCGGCAGTGCAGCGCCGTTAATTCAGTCTTGCTTTTCTTTTCCCTTAAACCGTAAGGGCTAGCCCTATGTGGAGCCCAAAGAAAAGAAAGGCATAAGGGAAATGAAACACAAAATCAATGCACGAAAGCAAAGGAAAAAAGCAGTCCCCGAAAGCCTCTGCGCGCCTTGTTCTTTCTCTTATTTTCTCTTTTTGTTGTTGTGCTCTTCCAATAAAATAACATTTACAGCAATTACAGCAAGCGGATCGTCTTTGACAAAAGCGCTTTTGGAGATGGATGGCACGTAAGTGAAAGAATATTGCTTTACTCTAAATAAGGAGTGAGAAGGAGAGGTGGAACAGTAGGGCAGATCCACATGCCGGGAGAGATAGCAAGAACAGTAACCGTGGGTTTTTTGTTGTTGTCCTAAATGCTCTTTTAAATTTGTATGCCAGTTTAGCGGCCTATATACATATACTGTTTAGTTTATATTATATACATATTTAATTCTTTATTATTTTTCTATTTATTTATAATTCTTCTATTTTAATTTTAATTATTATTAGTATTATTTTAATTTCCAACCTGAAATATTCTCGAATTCTGTTGTTCGCTAAATTAGTGTTTGAGTCAATTGGGAGTTTAAATAGAGTAGGGAAATGCCCCTGTGTGAAGTAATAAATAAGTTTTAAAATGAAATCGATAATGAACTAAATTATTTTAGGGCGCCATGCCGAGTGGATTATGGAAATGAAGTGAGTCTGGGGGTTTTAGGGATCATCAGCCACTAATATGGCTTTGCGGCCCAGATGGTCAAGGTAGGGTGGGCAAAACGCTACTGCACCTACAGCTACTCACCAGCGCAACCCGTATTCTAATATTTATTTAACACTTTATTTATGTTTATTTTAACTGATATTTACTTCATACACGCTAACGTTGACCCGTCTTCGTCGTCCCGTGCTGATTGGACCCTCATTGGCCTGGGTGAGTTCTCCCGCCCTGAATGACTTTATTCAAACCTTCCTCCCTTTCCAGCTCGCCCTCTGCCCTCAATGCGGGCCGTATGCCGCGATTCCACTCGTGAACAACGGGTCCTCCGACCCTCCGCCCGGGCTGGAATATTTGGCTTACACTCCAGGGCAACTCCTATGCGCCTCCGGCCGGACTCATTTGGCGGGTGTCTCCCTCACACAGTGGCTCAGACCCGAGGATCATCCGACTCCTCGCCCGGTAGTCCACGCATGAGCGGCACCCGTCGTTCCGGCCCGACGCTCGTGGTTGCCCTGTGAGTCCGCGTTAAGGCGTGAGCCTGGCCCCCGGTTTTTTTGTTCATCCACTGGCTGAGATCCCCCTCCCCGACCAAGGATTCGCTTCCCAGGTTTGTGTGACGAGTTTCCTGTTCAGGTTTGCTGTGCTTTTTTTTCCTTGCTTTATTTTTATTTTAACTATTTTTTTAAATCTAAGTGCACGAGTCCGTCACCCTGCGTGCTGACGAGTCTCGTGCGTATCCTGCGCGGCACCCTTCCCCAGTGTCCTGCGTGGCACTTTACCGTTACTGGTCCTGCGTGACCCCTTAGCGCGGCCCATTATAGCCATTCCCCTTTACCCCTGTGTCTCTCGCTCCTCGGGTTGTGCTTTCAGATCTCGTATGTGTGCCGTTCTCTTCTTCTTGTCGCCCTCCTTTCTTAGGCGGCAGATGACTGGAGATATAAAGTCCTCTATCCGGTATGGCCCATCGTACCTTGGTGCCAGCTTCGCGGCAAATCCCTCCGCTGCACTGCAAAGGTGGTGCTGTTTGGCCCATACGACCTCTCCCACTTTGGGTTTCCACGGTCTTCTTCTCAGACTATAATGCCTGGCCTGATCCTGGGCTGCCCTTTCCAAGTTGCGTCGAACCAACTGGAACAGCTCCTTCAATTTCTTCGCATTTTCATCCGGCGTCTCCGTGCCTTGTCCCGTGCCTACCGTCTCCTCGTCATATAGGGCCTTTGGCAGCCGGGGTTCCCTTCCTTGCACCACGAACGCCGGTGAATATCCCGTTGTATCTGACACTCCCGAATTCATGGCCAGCATTAGCTCCAGCCATTTTTCGTCCCAACACCTTTGATCACCCTCGGTGAACTGGGCTCCTCCAGCGGTTGTCTGGAGAGTGCGTCTGCTACCACATTGAGCTGTCCCATCCTGTACGCAACTTCAAAGTCGTACTGTTGTAGCTCTAATGCCCATCTCGCCACTCTCCCTGACGGACTTTCTATACTATTTAGCCACTTTAGAGCCATGTGGTCCGTGACCATCTTGAAGCGATATCCTTCCAAGTATGGCCTCAACCGGCGGATGGCCCATACAATGGCCAGACATTCTTTTTCGGTCGCCGAATAGTTTCTCTCGGGTCCGTTTAGCGTACTGCTAGCAAATGATATCACCCGTTCGCCCCTTTCCGTCTCCTGCGTGAGAATCGCACCCAGCCCGTAATCACTGGCGTCAGTCTGCAGGAAGAATTTCTACGAGAAATCGGGGCACGCCAGCACGGGGTCCGCCACTAGTCGTCTTTTTACCTCCTCGAACGCCTTCTGCCGTTCCTGTGTCCAGACCCATTCCGTCTTTTTCTTGAGGAGCCTGGTGAGTGGCTGCACGAGGGTGGCGAATTCGGGCACGAACCGCCTGTACCATGAGGCCGCTCCCAAGTACTGTCTCAGCTCCTTGATATTTGTCGGTGGTTTCAGTTCGGCTATGGCTGCGACTGCAGCCGTCGAAACCTTTCTTTCAGGTTTCTTCGGTGTTCTTCCTCCGTTCGCCCGATGACCACTATGTCATCCTGGTACGCGAACGAGTGCGGCATCATTTCTGGCCCGATCACTTGGTCTAGCGCCCGTTGAAATGTGGCCGACGCGGAGTGTAACCCAAGCGGCATCACCTTCCATTGGTATAACCCCTTTCCGGGCACCGTGAACGCCGTGATCGGCCGGCTGCTCTCTACCAGGGGGATCTTGCTTCCCGCAGTTGATCGAGTATGTAGTCTATTCTTGGCATTGGGTACGCGTCCTTTATTGATTTCGCGTTTACTTGACGAAAGTCCACGCACAGGCTCCACTTGCCGTTTTTCTTCTTCACCATCACCATCACAATAGGCGAACTGTAGGGGCTCCTTGACGGCTCTATGCATCCCATTTCTAGTAGTTCGTCCACTTTCTGGTAAATCTCGGCCTGCATTTTGGGGTTCTTCGGGTAATATCTTTGCTTAATCGGTTGTGGGTCACTCATGGAGATTGTGTGCACCGCCACATTAGACACCCCCTCGAATTTGGAAAACGCCTCCAACTCTCGGGCTAGGAATTCCTCCACTGGCTCTTCCCTCTCCCTCTCATCCTGCCTCATGCCAGCGGACACCTCTCTGGCGGCCACTCTTAGGGTCTTGCCCGTTTTGTTGTCGGACTCTGGAGCCGTGTCCCCAGCTTCGGCCTTTTCCACGGACAGTCTTTCTTCGTGGTCTCCTCGTTCCCGATCTTGGGCAGGGATCACCACCCTGTGCCCTGCATAGGCCACCACTGCCCCGACCGCCCGGCAATACGAGTAACACCATTGGGATCTCCTTGTTCCCAAAGCATACTTTCGTTTCGATCTGGCACGTGAGCTCCTGGCTATGGCCATCCGCCAACCTCACCCTTTTCCTTGCCGCCGCCTCCCGGCCTTCACCCTTTAGTCGGTCCGCCAGCTCGCGGCTCACGAAACTGCTGGTAGCTCCTGTATCCACTGTGGCTTGCAGCTCCATGCCCGCGACCTCCACTACTGCGGATAACTGCTCTTCCTCGCTGGTCAGCCTGCCGACTAGGCTTGAGGGACCGTTTCTTGCGACCCTGGCACGGCCCTCCGCGGCGTGGGTCGCGGGGCGTTTCCCGTCTTCCGGCAGCACTGCCATGCCGAGATGCCCACTTTTCCGCATCTCCAGCAATAGGTGAGGGGTCGGGCGTTGCACTCCCGGCTCCAATGATCCGCGTTCCCACACCTCCGGCACGCCAGGGCCGGATTCTTGACATATCCATTCTCGATATTGCCGTTGGTCGGTGTCGGCATAAGGACACGCGCTCCCCTTTCCTCTCGTGCTGTTCCGTTCAGCGGGCCGTCTTTGCACCGTCGACATGCCGTCGTATCGGCCGGCTTGTGGAAGGGATTCGCTGCCCGGGCTTTCACGGTTGGATTCTCTCGTTGGAACTCTAGGCGGTCCCTCTCCAACGCTCTAAGATCGGGCATGCTATTCTCACGGATCAGCTCCGTTTGCTCCTCCTGGGGACATTTCAGGGGTCGCATAAGTGTCTGTATTTCCACCATATATTCTTTCAAGGGCTCGCCCCATTTCTGTTTCCTCACTTCCTCACATCCTCACTTCCTGCAGCAACTTCTCAAAATATCCCCGCGGCAAAAAGGAAGCTTGGAAGCTGGACGAGAACTCTTTCCACGTTCTCCACTGTCGGTTGTTCGCCACAAACCACATCAGCGCCCCCCCCCTTCAGCAGTTCTGGCATCGCTCTTGGGATTAGATCAGGATCCAGACCGTATGTCTCGGCGGACCACTCGACCTGCTTCAAGAACTCGAGAGGCTTCGTCGTCCCGTCGAAACGGAACGACCACTCTCTCACCTGTTTCGCCACTTAGGCGTAGTCCAGGTGTGCCGGCCGTACGGTGGCTGGCTCGGTCCTCCCCCTTTCGGCCTCTCGGCTTCGATCCCTCCCTTGGTGGCGGGACCTGCTAGGCGTCCCTGTGTGCGAGCGTTCCGGTATCCGCACTCCTGTCCGCCCGACACTCCCATACCTCAATCAGGTCAGCCCACTCTGACTCATCCTCGTGTTCCCTCATCCACTCCTTGAATGTTCTTCTCATCTCGTCCACTGTGACCTCCAGCCGCACGTCGAAGGCGTGGCCGCATTGGACAAGCTCCTCCTTTCTCAATCGGTGGATCCATTGTCCCTTCCCCATTCTCACGTCTATATCTCTCCTCCCTTTGTCTTACTATTCGTCGTTGTAGGCCCCACGTTGGGCGCCAGTTGTAACGGACCTACTTTTTGGGCCGCTTGAGTTTGCTGGGCTCGCTCAGCGGTCGGCAGATTCGCTGCAACGTATTTTTCCCATCCAAGCCTCCGGATGGGACTGCCCTTAATTTGCAACAGCCTGTTTCTCCACGGTTTTTAGGCACTGGGAAGGGGCACACGCCCATGCGGCACCACAACGAACCTTCTACAGGTCCAAGTTAGCTTGGGAGGGTTTCATCACTCCCCCAGGCTACCGCCTGAACCTAACCTAACCTAATGGCTTTAAGTCTCGCGTGAATCAGTTGGGCAGGGAAAATGCCGTCTGGACCCGCGGATTTGTACGGTTTAAAACTTCTGATCGCGCAGGAGATGTTCTCCCGGCTTAGCAGGCTCAGGAGGGCATTTGAGACGACAGAAGGAGGCGCGAAGTAGTTGGGTCTGTTTTCATCGCAGCCAGGGAAGTGAGTATTTAGGAGAAGACTTAGCGATTCATAGCTGGACGTAGTCCACGACTGGTCGGTGTTCTTCAAGTAGCCCAGGGTGGATGTTGTCTTCGAGAGAACTCTGCGCAAGCGTGAGGCTTCTGAGTTACTCTCGATTTCGCTGCAGAACTTACGCCAGGAGGCGCGTTTGGCTTTTCTAAGTTCTTTGTTGTAGGTTGACAGACTGGCCTTGTATTCGGCCCAGTTTTGCTCAACGTTCTCAGCCTTAGCTTTATTGAAGAGTCTCCGGGAGGCTTTCCGGAGTTCATCCAGTTTCGGATTCCACCATTCAGGTTTCCTCCGGCCTCTGTTCTTGCCAGAGGGGCATGCTTTGTCGAGCGCCTCATTGCAGGCGTCGGTAAAGATCTTAAGAAGACGGGTCGTTGCCTCCGTGGAGAACTCCTCCTCAGATGGGGTCTTGGGGAGAACACGACAGAGGTAATCAGAGTATCGAGTCCAGTTTATCCGCCTGATGTTCCGGAAACGAACTGGCTTCGGTACTGAGAAGGAGAAAACAGTTTCCACGTACCTGTGGTCCGAGAAGGAGTGCTCTTCCAGGACCCTCCAGGATACAATGTTACTCTGTATCTCATGAGAGGCAAGCGTGAGGTCCAGGACCTCCTTGCGGTTTTTAATGATAAAGGACCATCTGAGTGGTCAGTAAGTAACTGAAAAGGTACTCACCCCTTTCGTTTGTGTCAGTGCTTCCCCACTGACAGTGATGTGCATTGGCGTCGCACTTCACAACTAGGCCGATGTCTTTGGACGAACATTCTGCGATTAGAGCCCGAAGAGGCGCGTGTGGATGGGGGTCTGGTTGATCATGCCCATGTATGCGGAGCAGATCCTCAGTGAGCGCTCCTGGCCTTCGAGGCTCACTGCGGTGTGGTCTTCATTGCTGAAATTTGGGAGCAAAAATAAGTGCAACTCTCTTTTTGCAAGAATGCAGGTACGACTTTTACCTGCGGTTTCAGCTGCGTATAGCTTGTAGTCAGAAGTCCTCAGACCGGAGACCCTGTTTCCGAGGATCCAGGGCTCCTGAATGAGGACTATGTCGGCTCCACCCTTGGCCAGGTGGAGCAGTAGAGCAGCGCATGCTGCCTTGCAATGGTGGAGGTTTATCTGCAGGATCGTTAGTGACATTCCTGAGTCTCACCTCCACCATTGTTGCTTCTAGATCGCTGTCGGGGGAATCTGGCTCCTCCCCGACAATGATATGGCTGAGACCTCTGGCTAGGTCGCACTCGTCGAACGCGTAGTCGTCCAGGATGTCGTCCGACATCATGGACGCCGCATCCGACGCCGGGTTGTCTTCCTCGCACGAGGCCCCGTCTTTCTGGATCTTCGGCAGCTCCGGGTCTGGCTCGACCTCCGCTTGCCTGCCCTTGCGATCCGACTTTTAGGTGGTAATGGTGACCTTTTTGTATCCGTAGTCGACCACACCGTCCGTTTTGGCGACGGGCTCTAGCGACTCCTCATTTAGGACGAGGATAATCTGGCGCCTCTGCCCCTGGATGTCCTCTACCTTGGCCACCTTCCAATCGGCTATGGGAAGGTGGGGGTTGCAGACCTGCAGAAGCCTGAGGATTTTCTCAGGTTCTGCAGGTTTTGCCGAGACCCATGCTCTGGCTCTCGGACGGCTGGGGACATACTCCCATCTCACGGCCTCCAGTTTCGCCCCTGGGTAGACCTCTTTCAGAGCAGCCACCGCCTTCATGTAGAGGGCCGCAGAGCGAGCGTCTTGGCAGGCGATGGCTTTCACCTTGCCTTGATACCACCCTGCGTCCTCACACTTTGGCGGTGGTCCACCGTTCTTCTCCAGTTCCTGTAGGAACCGGTCCTGGAGCTCGTTCTCCACCAGGTGCCACTTATCGCGAGGGACATGGCCGTCCTCGGCGCCCCTGTCCAGGACGCCGATCAGGGTCTTGCCTCTCGCCACCTCAGCGAACGACCGGTTCGTGGGGTGGGTCTTCACCCGCTTGGCTTGCTAGGCTTGGCCTGGCTGGTTAGCGGGGTCCTCCGCTGAGCGTTGCCGCTTGTTGGGGGCATTGGCTGCGCCCTTTCCGGCTTTGGCTGGCTGGAAGAGTGGCAGGATTGAGGAGGCCCACAGCCTCTGCTCCTTTCCTTCTGCTGACGCCCTAAAGTTCGGGTCCTCGTTGGACAGGATGAAAGCCGCTCGTCTCCTGTCCTGGTACGACGGCTTTCCTCCCCGTGGTGCAGAGACGCTGCTCGCCGGGGCCCCCATGGGTTCCTCGGTCCCGGTGCGCTTACCAGCCGCGATTACGCTCTGCTTGGCAGCCACCCCGGTCTCCGGTTCGCCCTTGGAGCCACCCGACTTGGAAGGACCCGATTGGCTTTTCGGGCCCCCCCTCGCTGCGGCCGCTGCCTGAAGACGGTGAACCGACTCAGTCTCCTTCCCCGTCTTCTTTGGACCTGTTTTCCCAGGCGCTGGTACAGAGGGATTGGCTTGTCCCTCCGGTACTTTAAGAGGAGTACCGAGCTCCTTTGCGGTGTTTTTATTTTGTATTTTTGATATATTTGGCATTTTTGATCCCTCGAGTAGGCGGGAAGGGGTTGGTCACCCGAGGCATAGCCCGCTTGCCCCGGGAAGCCTAAATTAAACTGGAGGTCGGCAGGTATCCAGAGTCCACATATTAGTGACCGGGCACCCTCCCGGCCATGCATCCCTCGGCATATAACAGTGTCACCTTGGAAGGGGGTAATTTCACTGAGAGTTTTCTTCTCTCCGCCCGACTACCATTCGCCAGCATCCTGGCAGAAACATGACCGTGCCAGGACCTGTTTCCAGCCGCCCTCACGGGGAGAGTGTAGTCGCACTTCCACCGGTTTGTACAGTTACGGCGGGTGACGGTTCGCTCGCAACCCTCTGTGTTCTGGGTGGTGTGGGACGCAGGCCTCACCGGCTATTACTAACCGGAGCGGCTGCGCCTCAGTTCCGAGTTCACAGTTGTGCGAGCCGACCCGTCATCCGTTTGTCCGCCTGTAGCACCCGATGGCTGACGGCCTGATTCTTCCCACACTCCAAGCTAGGGCCCCATAATATAAACAATGGACCCTGTTGCAGCAGACGATCCTAATTACCCTATCTCAGCGTAATTAAGATCGTCTGCTGTAACAGGGTCCATTGTTTATATTATGGGGCCCTAGCTTGGAGTGTGGGAATTACCCTATCTCAGCGTGAGCTCAGAGTTGAGCGTTTTCAAGTGCGGTTGTTTTGAATCACGGGCTCCTGATTTTCCGTTTTTAGCATCCGCGCTGCGCGTGTTACCTGGAAGAAAAGCTTTTGAGAGCAGGTTGCTGTCGCGCCGGTACGTACTGCGTATAAAAACCGGCCCCACCGGCATTCCGCTCTGTTGCAGGGGCACAATCAGTGCGCTCCAGGCAGCAGGGGAAGGGGGGGTGAACCCTTGTTTTGGCGGCTTCCACTTCCACTTTCCACATTGTTGGTGGAGGGAAAAAAAGAATTTTCACTCAACTTTTCTTCTTTCTTCTTCTTCTCGTCCGGAGCTTCACACACAGCAGCTGATCGCGCCGCCAGACAGGTGATCGCGTAGAGTTGCCACACGGACGGTGTTGCCAGACAGCCCCGATCGACCCAGGGCTGCCAGAGTGTTGGAGAGAGCTGGAGTTGCGCGCCAAAGGAGAGAGATTTTAAATTCGAAATTCAAATTCTAAAGTAAACAATAGGAATGGAGGAGGATGAAAAGCTCGCCTTCAGGAAGGGTAGCATGCTCGCCCGAACGCCGGCACCCGAGCCATCTCCAGCAGCAGCGACGCAGAGTCGGGACCTTGACTCTAGGGAGACCCCCAAGAGGGTTCGGAACCCACCCAGCCCGGGAAGTTCCCAGAGGCAAACGCCGCCCAAGAAGAGCAAGGCCCACCAGGAGGCTACCTGCCTTAAGAACCTCTCGGAGCTGGGAAAAATCCTTGACGAGGTTCAGACCAGGATGATGGACAAAAATACGCGCCACATCAACATGGCCACCAGAGCACTGTTCGTGCGCATGAAGGAGCTGCACTCGAACATCATCGAATCGAGCCAAGAGGCTCAGAAAGTCCTACAGCGAGGTTCTGGCAATGGTCACCAGACGACACGACAACCAGCTTTCCGACCTGGGAAGCTGCGTCTCCAAGGTACGCCGCACCATAAACGGCAACCTTCTGCTGGAGGTGGGAAAAGACAGCGCGGGGAGTGCTGAGGACATGAAAGCCAGCATCGCACGTGTCCTCGGCGATGGAGCGTCTGTGCGCGCAATGACGGAAGACTCGAAGGTGGTCATATTGGAGATACGGGACATCGACTCCCTCGCGACGGAGCAGGAGATCTGTGCCACTCTAACTCGCCAATTCAACATTGACGAGGGTCGAGTAAGAGTCCGCAGACTGCGCCGCGGATACGCGGAGTCCCAGCTGGCGTTGGTCAGCTTGCCCTTCTCCCTGGGCCAAGCGGTCCTGAAAGGCGGCAAGGTGAGTATCGGCTGGACCATATGTAGGATCCGGGAAAGAGATGGACTCCCAAGGTGCTACCGATGCCTGGAGCCTGGGCATATCGCACGGAACTGCAAGAGTACAGTGGACAGGAGTGGCTGCTGCATCAAATGCGGGGAGAACGGGCACAAAGTTGCCGAATGCAAAAAAGAGCCTGCGTGCTTCATCTGCTCAGCAGCTGGAAAGAAGGAGGTCACGCACCAGGCAGGCACTAAAAACTGCCCAACGCGAAGCGGGGTCGGCAAAACCAGGACGACATGCAGTTGATTCAACTCAACCTGAATCACTGCAGGGCCGCACAGGATCTCCTGATGCAGACGGTGCGCGAGCTTGGCTCTGAGGTGGCACTCCTCAGCGAACCACATAAGGTGGGCAGCAGCAGCGAGTGGGCCACGGACCTTACTGGCAAAGCGGCCCTGTGGCTCTGTGGCGTCGACGCGCCACAATTGCGCGACACCAAGTCGGCAGACGGGTTCGTCCGAGGGTATGTAGGCGGCATATGGTTCTACAGCTGCTACCTGGCACCCAGCCTCTCACTGGAGACTTTCAGCCGCATTATGGACGAGCTGAGCTGCGATCTGCGAGGACGGAACAACGTCGTAGTCGGAGGCGACTTCAACGCCTGGGCCCTGGAATGGGGGTCCTCCCGTACAAACGCCAGAGGCCGCACGGTGTTGGAGGCTTTTGCCTCTCTGGACGTCGTCCTTCTGAACGAAGGGTCCCAACACACTTTCAGCAGGGCAGGTGAAGGGTCGATCATCGATCTCACCTATGCCAGCAGCACGCTGGCCCGGCACGCCCGATGGAGGATCAGCGACGTATACACTGCCAGCGACCACGAGGCCATACTATGCACCCTGGGCACCCTTGCCCGATCGAGAGGTACTCCGTTCCGGCATGGGAAGGCGTACCGCCAGGACACGCTGAGGGCCCAAGCCTTCGCAAGCGCCCTTGAGAGCTACTCTGCAAACGATGCAGACGGAGCCAACGATATGGCGACCAAATTGGCGGACGCACATGAAGGCGCCTGCGACCAGAGCATGCTACCGAGAGGGACGTTCCCGAAGCACAAGGATCCAGTTTTCTGGTGGAGCGAAGCGATTGCGGTTCTCCGTAGAACCTGCCACCGGGCCAGAAGGCTGCTCCAGCGAGCCAGAGGCACACCGCGCTTGGCCCGATGCAGCGAGACCTACAAAGCGGCGAGGAAGGATCTGAGGACCGCCATAAGGAACAGCAAGAGGGAATGCTTCCTTAAGCTGTGTGATGCCGCCGAAGAGGACCCCTGGGGAGGCGCGTACAGGATGGTGGTGAAGAGGCTGAACGCGGGCAGCGCACTGTTTCCTCGAGGACGGCAGATCCCTAGCTCCTTGCGGTTTGAGCATAGCCCGAGCGACATCTGCGAGGTTACGGAAGCCGAGGTGTTGCAGGCAGGCAGAAACCTGATACCTAGGAAGGCTCCGGGTCCGGATGCGAGCCGCCAGGGGTGGCCTCTTCCTACAGGCCCATCTGCCTTCTGGACTCCATGGGAAAGGTCTTTGAAAGGGTGATCGGTGCGAGGCTGAGCGCAGCCATCGAAGCAGCAGGCGGTCTCTCCCAGAACCAATACGGGCTCAGGAAAGGGAGGTCGACGCTGGACGCCATCTTGAGGGTCGTACAAACGGCGGAGGAAGCCATTGCTGGGACTAGGTGGAGAGGCGGAACAAAGTCCTATTGTCTGGTGGTAATACTGGACATAAGGAACGCCTTCAACTCGGCCGACTGGACCCGGACGCTGGAGGCACTGAGGTCCTTCAACATCCCGGGCTACCTACTGAATATAGCGCGCAGCTATTTCAGCAATAGGGTGCTGACAATGGACACGTGTCAGGGCTCTAGGGCATACGAAGTCTCAGCCGGAGTCCCGCAGGGCTCCGTTTTGGGACCTCTGCTCTGGAACGCCATGTACGACGGGGTCCTACGGCTCCCGATGCCAGCCAACACTAACCTGGTGGGTTTCGCTGACGACGTCGCAATAGTGGCGGTAGCGAAGGAACTTGCCGCAGTGGAGGAGCTTGCCAACGTCGCCATACAAGCCGTTGAGGCGTGGCTAGCCGCCGCGGGGCTGGAGCTGGCGGCCCAAAAAACGGAGGCGGTCCTGATATCCAGCCGTAAAGTGGTCGAGACCGCCAGAGTGCAGGTTGGTGGGACCGCGATCCAATCGCAGAGGTCCATCAAGTACCTAGGAGTCCTCATCGACACGCGCCTGTCCTTCAAAGAGCATCTGGAATACGTCCACACGAAGGCCGGTGGGACCGCGGGAGCGCTATCCAGGATGCTGCTAAACACCAGAGGGCCAAAGCAGGAAACGAGGAAACTGCTGACGAGCGTCGTGACGTCGCAGATGCTCTACGCCGCACCGGTGTGGGCAGAAGCCGCGAAGGTGAGGAGCTACATGCGAGGAGTGGAGGCAACGTACAGACTGTGCGCCATTAGGATCGCGTGCTCGTTCCGGACCAACTCAGACGAAGCTGCGTTAGTCATTGCCGGGCAAGTTCCGCTCAGGGAGCTGATAAGGGAGAGGAAGGAGATCCATGATGCCATGATGGACAGTGCAGCCGAGGTACGCTCCAAAGCAGAAATTAAGGACGCCGCCAGAAGGACCAGCATAGACAGATGGCAGACTCGATGGGACCACTCACCCAAAGGCCGTTGGACCCACACCCTCATCCCAAGCATAGCATGCTGTGTTGAAATGAAGCACGGCCAGGTGGATTTCTACCTTACCCAGGCACTGAGCGGACATGGCTGCTTCCGCGGCTACCTCAAGCGCTTCGGCCACGAGACAGAGGACTGGTGCCCCGAGTGTGGCACAGGCATAGAGGAGGACGCTCGCCACGTTCTCTTCGACTGCCACAGGTTTTACCTCGAGCGTCAGACATTGGAGACAGCAGCAGGGTCTAGGGTCAGCACCGAGACTCTGGTGCCGCTAATGCTGGCAGACCCGAAGGTGTGGGAAGCGGCCGCGGAGTTCGCCTCTAGCGTGATGCGAACGCTTAGGTCCTTGGAGAGAAGGCGGAAGGAGCAGACGGAGTAGGTGTCCACGCCACTGCGAAACAATGCTTTGCGGCAGTACCGCAGTCCGCGGGGCCCCTAGTCCCAGCAGTACTCTTGTCCGTTAAATTAAGTTAAATATAAATTGTATAGTATATATTATAGAGCAAATAAATAAGTATATGAATATATAAAAAAAAAACCCTATCTCAGCGTGTGCGATGTTGTGAGAAGAGCTTTTGCTCTCACACGCCGCGCTCTTGTACTGCTCTCTGCGCATGCAAGATCGGCTCGGCGGTGAAGTCGGGCTGTTGCGATCTCTGGCTGCGACCAGTCTAATAAATTCTTTGAAGTCGAGCACTTGTTTTATTTGTTCATAAATTGCCTGATCATTTAAAGTAAAAAATCACAACTAGAGCCCGCTGGACCGGAGTCATCACAACGTTTACATTGGAAAAAATCTTCCAAATTTTCATTGGCGCCCGAGCAGGGACATCGGCATCCAGCATTTCGTGGAAATTCGCACGACAAACCAGTGACCTACTGTGCATCTTCGTTGTCTCGGCACAAGTCATTGGTTTTTTTGTTCTGTTGCGAATAGAGCTCTAGCTGGCTGGTTTTGTGCGCCAAATTGGATTCATCTTTAATCAGCAAAAAAGAAAAGGAAAGTGTTCGGCTAATCTTTGCCGAATTCACAGGTATTTAGTGCGAAAAAAACGAGTGCTAGAACAAAGCCACCATTTTGTGCGCTGTGTTTCTCTATTTGGACACTGGTCTCAATTTTTGGCACCTCGTTGAATTGGAATACCAATTAAATAAAACACAAAGCAATAAAATAAACCAAAGTGAACAGCCAGCAACATAAAATATTTATTATATGCGGAATATTGGTGGATTGAAGAAAAGTGCAAATTGATGAGGGTTTACGGTACTTGCTAATCAGACGCTCCGGTCATTGCCGCTGTTTTCAATTCTCTTTTGCGAAGTACCGCTTATTGGTGCTGCCTTTACTTCGGTAACGCTATCGTTGCGCCAAATTGTGCATAATTTGGCTGCGTTTGGTTGCGTGCATTGGCAGCATAATTTGTGTTTGTTTCGCTGCGTTAACCCTTTGAAGCCGATACATAGTTTTTTGTGGAAATTTCGCGTTCTTTCATAGTTTTTTGCATACCCTACAGTATTTTGGTTAACCATTGTCTAAACCCAGTGCATTACTTTCCGACCCTCTTGAAGTAAGAGAAAGCGCCAGAATGAGTGAAAAGGAAAATTGTTACCAGGGAAGGAGGTTCAAAAGAAGGAGGGGGTCCAAAAGTCCTGCAAAAGTTAGCAACAGCAATGCAAAGACACGATAGGGTGATGGGCGATCTAAGGCGTGTGAGAACGGCCTTTGAAGAAAAAACTATTTCGTTCGACTCTCTTCAAATTAAAAGCAGACTCGAGCTGATCGAAAATTATTGTGAAAAGTGGATGGATATACAGGCAGACGTGGATTGTTTAAATCCCAACAACGATCTACGAGCATCGGTCGAGGATATGTGTGTTACCACAAAGGCTCTGTACATGTCTGCACTTAAAGAACCCGAAACTCAGCGAATACAGAGGAGGGATAGGAGTAGCCAGCATCATTCATCACATCTGCCTAAAATGAATCTCCCCAAGTTTAGTGGAAAACATGCTGAATTTAAAAACTTTATAAGCCTTTTCGAGAGTTTGGTGCATAACGACCCAATATTAACAAATGTGGAAAAATTCAACCAATTACTGTCGTGTCTCGTTGACGATGCATTGGGAACAGTGAAGGCGTTTCAAATCTCTGCAGAAAATTATGAGAAGGCTCTTGATAGTTTGAAGGAGGTTTACGACAAAAAATATTTGATCTTTTCTGATACTGTTTCGCAGTTGTTTGACATTCCCAGCACAACAAAAGCTTCTGCTTCATGCCTTAGGTCCCTCATTGACACGGTGTCAGCCATCTATTCCTCTGTGCAGTCGCTAGGAAGTGAAAAAGACATAAATAGCGCGATGCAAATTCACATAGCGCTGTCTAAAGTAGATCCCACAACGAAGTCTCGGTTCGAAGAGCAACTGGATTACGATAAACTACCGTCTTGGTCCGAGTGCGCAGCCCAGCTGAATCGGCGCTATCAGCATCTAGCTGCCGAAGAGTCAACACGGAAGAAGGGAGAGACAAGTAAAGGACCCACTAAATCGTAATTTTCATGTGCAAAGACGGATAGGCGAACTGATTCGAAATGTAGCTATTGCCACGCGGGGAATCATACCATAAGCAATTGTCAATCGTTTAGTGCTCTTCCTGTTCTTCGACGGTTCGATATCACCAAGCAACTCCGACTGTGCATAAATTGTTTGAAGCCAGGTCATACAGTGACGAGGAGCAAGACAGAAAAATTTCGAGTGTGCTCTAAGTCCCATAACACTCTGCTTCATCGATACGGGGTTGAGCCACAGCAAAATGGGCCTAGTTCTGTGCCAGTAGAACATTCGTCATCGTCTGAGCCTCAGACAGCTTATTCTAGTCACGTTTCTAGTGCTGACCAGGTTATTCTTGCTACCGCTGTTGTAAAGGTGCAAGATCGGTCCGGACAATTTCAGTATGCACGGGCACTTCTAGATTCCGGCTCCCAAATTAATTTTATATCCGAGGATCTAGCCCAGCGCTTACGATTGCGCCGTGATGATTCGTGCCTTAATATCACAACTGTTGGAAAAAACTCTTCCGTCATAAAGCACAAGATTCATACTTCTGTCCAATCTCGTATCAACGCTCACAACTTTGATTCCGATTTTTGGTTGTTAAGGTCGATTTCCACATACCAACCCGATCATGTTGTCAATTTCGCCCAATGGAAGATACCAGCAAACCTGCAGCTGGCAGACCCGCATTTTTACAAGCCTGCTAAGGTTGACTTATTGATAGGGGCAGAAACCTTTTTTGAGTTAATGTATGTAGGCCAATTAAAGGCAAGTTCCGAACATCCATCAATCCAGAAAACATTGTTGGGATGGATTGTATCAGGAAAATATAAGGCATCAGCACAGGATGCTGTATGCAATATCGCTGTTGGTAGCGATCATTGTTCTCTCGACTCTCTGGTGGAGCGCTTTTGGGAATTGGAACAGGTCCCAGAGAAGTCGAAGGCTGTATATACAGCTGAACAATTGGCTTGTGAACAAAACTTCAAGCAGACTTTACGCAGGCTCGAATCGGGTCGTTTTGAAGTGGGGCTGCCATTTAAAATAAATCCCGTGTTGGGTTTCTCGTTCGAGACTGCAAAACGCCGCTTTCTATCCCTAGAACGCAGACTTGCACGAGATCAGTATTTGCATGATCTCTATATGGAGCTTATGAAAGAGTATCTCATCCTTGGCCACATGTCATTGCTTCCAGGCACTCCTCCAGGACGCCATTACTACATTCCACATCAATGTGTCCTGAGACCTGATAGTAAAACCACCAAGCTACGCGAGCAAAACATCGACTTCAATCTCATTAAATGAGACTTTGATGGTGGGTGCAATTATTCAGAGGGCGCTTTACGGAACTCTTGCCCGATTTCGATTAAATCGTTTTGCGCTCACAGCTAACATCTCCAAAATGTATAGGCACGTTCAGGTCGCCGAAGAAGACCGAAATTTCCAATTGATTCTGTGGAGGGATAAGGCAAGCGTAGATGTTCAAACGTATCGCCTGAATACGGTTACTTATGGGACAGCCTCAGCTCCATTTCTGGCCATCCGCTGTCTCGTTGAATTGGCAGACGTTTATGCTGAGTCCCATCCTATTGCATCACAAGTCATAAAAAGTGACTTTTACGTTGATGATATGCTTACAGGAGCAGACAGCTCGGAAGATTTAGAACGTATTCGGCTGGAAGTGTGTGAGGTCTTAGAAACCGAGGGTTTTAAGTTGGCCAAGTGGGCGTCAAATCATCCCCAGCTGCTGTCCGATAGTGGCCAGGAGAAATCGCTGCAGTTTGATCCTTCGTCGTCTGTTAAAACGCTCGGAATTAGATGGAATCCGCAAAATGATTTGTTCCATTATCATTTAGATGACTCATTTGATTCATTGACCCCTACAAAGCGAAACATCTTGTCAGATGCGTCCCGATTGTTCGACCCATTAGGGTTATTATGTTCCTTAAAAACTAGGGCAAAAATATTGCTGCAGCAATTGTGGCGGCAAAAGTTGGATTGGGACGAGTCGGTTCCCATGAGTTTGCACACGAGTTAGAACCACTTCAAGCAAAATTTGTTTGAATTAGACAAGATAACCATACCTCGCTACAATGGCCTTCCCACGCATAAAAGCGTACGGATGCTGCATTTACATCCGTACCAGTGATGGTAACAATGTCGTGTCTAAGCTTCTTACCGCAAAGTCTCGAGTAGCTCCTCTCAAAACGAAATCGATTCCAAGACTCGAATTGTGCGCAGCACTCCTGTTATCCACTTTATGGGCTCAAGTAAAACCGCTCCTGGACAAATTCATGATCGAAAGTGTGAACTTTTGGTCGGACTCCCAAGTCACCTTGTATTGGCTGGAAAGGGATCCAGCCACGCTAGCAACGTTTGTGGCCAATAGGGTTGCTGAAATCCAGGAATCTTCAAGCGGTGTGACTTGGCGGCACGTTCCTACTGAGCAAAACCCAGCCGATTTAGTGTCACGTGGAACAGACGTAGACGGTGTAACGTGCTCATTGTGGACTGATGGTCCCCAATTTCTGCTCAGGAATTATGAGGAGTGGCCATGTCTACATCAGGTTGAGTTGTCTCCAGAAATGGAACGGTCGGAAAACAAGAAGTGTTTGGCAACACATTCAGTGGCAAAGTGTCAGGCCAATGATTTCATCGAGTTGATTGAAAGATGCTCTTCTTTTAAGAAATTGCTTCGGATTATGGCATATGTCAACCGGTTCCTACAAGGAAGCAAGCGTAGTCGAGAGGTCGTTCTGTCAGCCAAAGAACTTAAGGTCTCATTTCTAAGGCTGGTAGAAGTAGTCCAAAGACACGAGTTGGGACCAGAATTCCACAAGCTAGCGAGGTCGGAAATCCTGTCACCGCATCTTCAACGACTAAACCCGTTCATACATACGAGCGAACTCGACGGAGTAACGCTTCGACTGATTTGAGTGGGAGGAAGGTTGCTTAACGCAGAAATTCCGTACGCCGCCAAAGTTCCTCTGCTGCTGTCGCAAAAGTCGCAGTTCGTGACGCTTTATCTTCGCAATTTGCATCGGACTCACTACCATGCAGGCGCCAAAGTCATGGTTTCGTTGCTACGGCAGCAGATATGGCTAATCAATGCTCGGAAAGCATGTACAAGGATCCTGAGAAATTGTGTGCACTGCTTCCGATACAAGCCAGTCCTACAGCGACAGATCATGGGAAACCTGCCAGCTGATAGAGTGAGAAGAGCTCGGCCCTTTTTGATTTGTGGGGTAGATTTCTGCGGCCCATTCTACGTGTCTCTCAAGATTCGCGGCAGGCCCCTTATTTAGACATATGTAGCCGTCTTTGTCTGCTTTGTATCAGAAGCTGTTCACCTGGAGCTTGTAGCAGATTTGTCCACTGATAGTTTTTTATCTTTTTTTAAAAGGTTCATCGGGAGAAGAGGCCTTCCGAAGAACTTCGTGGGCGCGAGCAAGGTGCTGAACGAGCTTCATCAAGCGTATCAGAGGGACCAGGACCAAGGCGTACGCAGCGCGCCAAAGCGTCGAGTGGTATTTCGTACCACCGAGAGCACCACACTCCGGCGGATTGTGGGAGGCAGCCGTCAAATCAGGCAAGCAGAGGTTGGTACGCGGAGTGGGCAACGCCAAGCTCACCGCGGACGAGCTGTGCACCCACCTGGTAGAGGCTCTTCTCAACTCCCGGCCAATCGCGTCCCCAGGCAACGATCCCAGCGATGGAGAAACGCTAACGCCAGGGCACCTGCTGATCGGGCAGCCGCTTCTTTCGCTGCCGCCCGAACCAGATCAAGACGACAGATGCAGCAAGGGAAGTTTCGCGTACTTGAAGCGGTGGCGAATGCTATCAGCGCTCAAGCAGCAGTTTTGGCAGGGCTGGTCCAAGGACTACCTGGTCAGCCTGCAGAAGCGTCACCAAAGGGGCCGGCCTTGGACATTGGCTGTCTGGGTAATTAGCTGTCTGGTGCTCGTCCACGAGGACAACACACCGCCACAGAAGTGAACCACAGGACGAGTGGTGGCCGCAATCAAGGGAGAAGATGGGAGAGTGCGCGTCGCCGAGGTGCGAACACCCACGGGCGTAATTAAACGCCCCATACACAAACTGGCAAAACTGCCAATAGACGGTTGAAGCACCGGAGGTCTTCAACGGGGCCGGAATGTTGCAGCAGACGATCTTAATTACCCTATCTCAGCGTGTGCGATGTTGTGAGCAGAGCTTTTGCTCTCACACGCCGCGCTCTTGTACTGCTCCCTGCGCATGCAAGATCGGCTCGGCGGTGGAGTCGGGGAGTTGTTGCGATCTCTGGCTGCCACCAGTCTAATAAATTCTTTGAAGTCGAGCACTTGTTTTATTTGTTCATTTAAAGTAAAAAATCACAACTAGAGCCCGCTGGACCGGAGTCATCACAACGTTTACATTGGAACAAATCTTCCAAATTTTCAGACCCCAATGATGTATCAACGCCAGAATCACGCCACTCTCGAGAAATCGATTCGTAGAATCATGCCACTCATGAGGACCAATCAGAGCTAGTCATAAAACCAAGGAGTATCACATTCATAGCTCCCTCATGTATTGCAACACCGATCGCCAGCAGCGGATGCCTTTGATCAAAAGACGACGCATCCCCAAATATCGGTCCAGGCACGTACGCCACCGACACGAAGATGCAGCCGAGGAAAGCAGCACCCGAAGCCAGAGTCGAGAGAAGGGCTCATGAAAACTAGCCAACAATAGACAAATCAGTTCCTATCAAATCGAAAGAATGTTGGAAACTATTATTCAAATTATAATACTACTAACTATCACAATCAAACTCAGAATTCATCTGGAACAGGTCAGACAACAGGTCGAATAAATCAAGATCAAAATTCCCAAAATCCTGGATTATACAATGAGTTCAAAAATTCTTTGAATCAAGGTAGGGCTCAGAATCCATTCAATCAGCAAATATCTCAAAACCAAGCTAGTGGGAGTAGACCCAACCAACCTACTAAAAGAGCAAGGGAGATCCAAAGTGGCCAAATGAAGATGAACTTACATTTTCATCAAGCCGAGGAGGACCCTATATAAACATTACCATTAATAAAAGAACATTAAGGTGTATCGCTGACTCGGAATCATCGATCAACATCATGAAAGAAAATTATACAGATTCCGAGATAAAAGACGATAACCTTACAGTCCATACCATCAATGGACCTGTCCGTTTAACTAAAAGTATAATGAGAAATGCGAACAAAACATGTCCGTCCGAAAAAAAGTTCTACATACATAACTTTTCCGAAAACTATGATATTTTTTTAGGAAGAGAATACTTAATGGCAAGCTAAGCCGTCATCAATTACAGAAATGACACTGTAACATTAGGAGCTAAGTCGTACTCAATCATTCAGGGTGGAGAAGCTATTGAAGCCGGCAAGACCGCACAGAAGTGCATTGATCCCTCTACAAAAGAAGAGAAGATCTCACATAAGTGCCTTGACCCATCTCCAGAGGGAGATCAATACTTCGCTTCCGCTCTAGACAGTGAATTAAGGGAATGTAATCAATTAAGATTAGATCATTTAAACGACGCAGAGAGGGAGGCATTGAAAACGGTCTTATATGTGTTTAAAGATGTGCAGTACAGAGAAGGTGAAAATTTGACTTTCACAAGTACAATCAAGCACGAGATCAAAACTCAACATGAAGACCCAGTCTACAGACGACCATACAAATATGCCCAAATACATGATCAGGAGGTAAACCAGCAAATCAAAGATATGATCAGGCAGGGAATAATTCGAAAGTCGAATTCTCCTTACTGCTCGCCCATATCTATGATTCCGAATAAGATAGATGCTTCAGGAAAGCAAAAATATCGAATGGTAGTAGACTATAGAAGTCTAAATGAAATAACAGTTAAGGACAAATTCCCAACTCCAAGAATGGATGATATCCTAGACAAACTAGGTAAATGTCAGTATTTCACGACAATCGATTTAGCAAAAAGTTTCCATCAAATACCCATGGAACCTAGCCCAATCCCCAAAGCTGCGTTCTCCACTAAGCATGGACATTACGAGTTCACTCGTATGCCCTTTGGGCTATCCACTGCCCCCGCTACCTTCCAAAGATGTATGAACAATCTGCTAGAAGAGTTAATCTTCAAAGATTGCTTTGTATACCTAGACGACATCATTATATTTTCCACTTCATTGGAAGAACACCTGTTGTCACTTAGGAGAGTATTTGGAAAGTTGAGAGACGCCAACTTAAAGCTACAAATGGATAAATGTGAATTCATGAAAAAGAAAACTGAATTCCTAGGTCAAGTAGTCACTACTGAAGGAATAGTACCAAATCCAGGCAAGATCTCTGCCATCGTCGAATTGCCAATACCAGAAACGACTAAACAAATAAAGTCATTCTTAGGTCTGTGCGGGTTCTACAGGAAATTCATTCCTAATTTTGCAAACATAGCAAAACCCATGACACTCAAACTAAAGAAAGGAGCTGTCATAGACCCCAAGGAAGAAAAGTACGTCGAGGCATTTGAGAGACTAAAAGTACTCATCACCTCAGACCCTATCCTTGCGTTCCCAGACTTCGACAAAATGTTCACGGTAACAACCGACGCTAGTAATATAGCATTGGGAGCGGTTTTGTCCCAAGAACACAAGCCGATCTGCTATGCTAGCAGCAACCCTAAACGAACATGAAATAAACTATTCAGCCATCGAAAAGGAATTATTAGCGATCGTATGAGCAACCAAGTATTTCCGTTCATACCAAAGATACAAAGCGATCATAAACCCTTGATTTGGTTGAACAACCACATGGAGCCAAATATGAAATTACAAAGGTGGAAAATAAAACTGAATGGGTTTGATTTCAAAATAAAATATCTACCAGGCAAAGAAAATCATGTAGCGGATGCCTTATCAAGGGTAAAGATTAATGAAAATCTTCTTGGAGAAGCTTCCAATAGCGTTGGTGCAACTGCGCATAGCGCACAGGAAGACAATCTCAATCACATTGCCATCACGGAAAGACCGATTAACTATTACAATCGGCAAATTGAGTTAATAAAAGGCAATGAAGATAAGGTAGAAACAATTCGTTATTTTCACAAGCTAATCATCAAGATTACGTATTAGGAAATGACTAACACCTTAGCGAAGGATTTTATAAAGGAATATCTATGCACCAAAAAGAGCGCATTATATTTCCATAACGAAATAGATTTTCCTCCATTCCAAAAAGCCTATTTAGAAATCATTAATGCTAATAATATAACCAAAGCTATCAAGTCAAGCACGAAACTCCTAGATATTCAAAATTACGCTGAATTTAAAGAAACCATATTAAAGAATCATAAAGGCTTACTCCATCCAGGGATAGAGAAAACCGTCAATTGGTTTAGGGGAAAATACTATTACCCGGATTATCAAAAACCAATCCAAAACATCATATACGAATGTCCTACTTGTAATATTGCCAAAACAGAGCATAGAAACACGAAGTTGGCATTCGAAACCACACCAGAAATACTGAACATCAGAGAGAAATACGTCATGGATTTCTATATGATTGGTAAGCAACAGTTCCTATCATGTATTGACGTATACTCGAAGTTTGCCACTCTTGTAGAAGTAAAAAGTCGTGACTGGTTAGAAACAAAAAGAGCGATCATGAAAGTTTTTAACGAGATGGGCAAAACAATTGAAATCAAGGCCGACAAAGATTCAGCTTTTATGTGCGCAGCATTGCAAGCATGGCTGAATGCGGAAAACGTCAAAATAGAGATCACTTCCAGCAAAAATGGAATATCTGACGTAGAAAGATTTCATAAAACAGTAAATGAATAATTTAGAATAATAGCTAGCGAGGATAACCCAGAAGATAGATTCACGAAGTTTGAATTAATTCTTTACACTTGTAATAAAAAAACCAAACATAATACGACAAATAGGACTCCAGCTGATATATATTTATTTATGCAGGCTCACCTGATTATGACACCCAACTAAATAAAGTGAATAAAATCACTCAATTAAATAAAAACCGCATAGAGTATGAAGTAGATACCCGCTATAAACTATCACCTCTAGTTAAGTCTAAGGTAACAAATCCTTTCAAAAGGACGGGCGAAATCAGACAGGTAGACGAAAAACATTATGAAGAAAGAATAGGGGTAGGAAAATAACTCATTATAAATCAAAATTCAAGAAAAAGAAGAAATCTAATAGAAGCAAATATAATAAATCCAGAGAAACTGAGGAAGTTAATGGAACCAGCGAACTTCAACACAATTAAAATCGTCATCTTCCTCATAATTACCATCGTAATGGCACAGGGCCAAAACATAGAAATAAATCCTATAAAATCCCAAAAAGGATATATGATATTCAAAACTGGATCGATTAACATATCTATCAATTACGAATACCATTATCTAACTGTTAATGTAACTAAAACTGAAGAACTATACCAAAATTTGTTATTGCAAGCCACTAAATGCCAGGACATAGTCCAAATAAAATATCTAGTAGACAAATTGCAAAGAGAAATGAACGGGCTAAAAATAACCAAAATAAATAAAAGAGGCCTAATCAATATAGTAGGAACAGCCTACAAATATCTCTTTGGAACACTAGATCAGGAAGATAAAGTCGATTTGGAACAAAAAATAGAAAATTTAGCCAGCCACAGCATTCAAATGAATGAACTAAATTTAGTAATAGATGCAGTAAATAGCGGAATAAACGTCATAAACAAACTAAAAGAAGAAAAAGACAGGAATCAACAAATAGAAGTTTTGATATTCAATCTACAACATTTCACAGAATATATCGAAGATATAGAACTAGGTATGCAATTAGGTTAGGTTAGGTTAGGTTGAGGCGGCTGCCGGGCTCGCTCGGAACCCGTCACACTTAGGCCGGTTTCGGCCCGTTGTGATACCGCATAGGATCATTTCCTTCCTGCGTTGTGAGACTTCCTGTCAGCAATTATCCCATCCAGATGCTCTCACAAAGTTCGCTATCCTCCTGGGACATAGTTTGGACATCTCTGAGATGTCGTGTAGAAAGGCTGAGCCCAGGTGCTGTAGCCTTCTTCTGCTGAGAGCTGGGCAGGAGCAGAACAGATGTTCCACTGTCTCCTCCTCTTCCTCGTCTCTACAGCTGCGACAAAAATCGTTATGTGGGGCCCCCAGCCTGTTAGCGTGGGTGCCTATTAGCCAGTGTCCCGTGAGGGAACGTGTGACTACGCTGCACCTTTTCCTGCTTAACTTGAGGAGCTCGGAGGTGCGCTTCATGTCCATGGTCGGCCATGTTTGCCGAGTTGTGCGACATCGTGGCACTGTTTGCCACATATCGTTGTTTAGTCGCTTGTATTGCTCCCTTATAATGAGCTTACAGGTGGCCATTGGCATACAGATATCGTCCTTGTCTTGGAGAAGGGGGATTGTAGTGCCAGATCTGGCCAGCTCGTCCGCTATACAGTTGCCCTCGATGTCCCGGTGGCCCGGGACCCAAATCAGGCTAATAGCAAATTGCTGAGCCATCTCGTGCAGAGATTTGCGGCAGTCTGCCACGGTGGCCGAGTTCGAGGAAATCGCGCTTAGCGATTTGATCGCAGCCTGGCTGTCGCTATAAATGTTTAGCTTGGTTGCCGTGACGGCAGCCGCTTGTAGGCAGTCTAGAGCCTCCCTGATTGCTATGACTTCCGCTTGAAAGACACTGCAATGATCTGGGAGTCTGAAGGAATGCCTTATGCTTAGCTGTTCAGAGTAGATTCCCCCTCCGACTCTGTCGTCCAGCTTTGATCCATCTGTGAAGATGTTTATGGCCCCATCTGGGCCTGGGAGTCCCTCGAGCCATTCGTCTCTGTGAGGGATGATTGTGTCGAAGGGAGTGTCTGTGTACTCTCTTGGAACTTGGTAGTCTGTTTTTGAGGGGACGGTACTGCTATTATTTAATATGGCTGAGTGACCTATGCACTGTGTCACCCATTGATCTGAGTCTCTTAGACGTATTGCTGCTGCTTCTGCCCGTTCCTTTCCTGCGAGGTCAAGGCTCTGTAGGCATAGGATGGCATTTAGCGCATCATTTGGGGTGGTGCGAAGAGCTCCGCTGATGCATAGGGCGGCAGTCCGCTGGACTTTGCCCAGTTGCTTGGTGATCGCCCTTTTTGATAGGGCCGGCCACCACACCGTAACTCCGTAGAGTAGTATTGGTCTAACTATAGCTTGATATATCCATTGGACTATGCTTGGGATCATACCCCATCTTAGCCCAATAGCTTTTTTGCATGTGTAGAGTGCAGTCATTGCCTTCTTCACTCTGTCTTTGACATTCAGGTTCCAGCTAAGCTTCTTGTCAATTACCAACCCTAAGTAACTGGCACTGTCGCTAAAGGAGAGCCTGCATCCTTGTAGTATTGGAGGGTTGAGGGGCGGGACCTTGTATTTATTTGTGAATAGTACGAGTTCCGTTTTTGAGGGATTTACTCCCAGACCGCGCGATTCTGTCCAATCCGACAGTTGCGCTAGCTTTGTGGACATTAAGTCGCACAGTGTTTGGGGGTATTTCCCCGAGAAGATAATCGCAACGTCGTCCGCATAGGCCACGACATTGCAGCCCCCCCCTTCTAGGTCACATAGAATCTTGTTGACTGCTATGTTCCACAGAAGAGGAGACAGGACACCACCTTGCGGGGTGCCTCTGTTGACATACCTTGACTGGGCGGACGATCCCATCGATGATGTCACCGTCCTGCATGTGAGCAATTGATCAATGAGCATCACCAAGTGACGGTCCACCCCCAGGTCAGTCAGGGCTTCTGTAATGGCGCCCGGTACAACGTTGTTGAAAGCTCCCTCAATATCGAGAAAGGCTATGAGTGAGTACTCTTTGTGATGCAGAGATTTCTCTACCGCTGAGATCACTTCATGAAGAGCCGTTTCCGTGGATTTTCCTTTCCGGTAGGCATGCTGTGCGCCTGACAGCAACTGAGGGTGTATAGTTGTCCTCAGTTGCAGCCCGACGAGTCTCTCAAAGGTTTTGAGGAGGAAGGACGATAGGCTGATTGGTCTAAAGTCTTTTGCAGCTGAGTGCGAGGCTTTCCCAGCTTTGGGAATGAAGACTATCTTTGCCTTAAGCCATGTTCGCGGGATTGTACCCACAGCCAGTATCTTCCTGAAGATACCTTGTACCCAGTTGATGGCCGTATCCCCGGCCTTCTGAAGCTGGGCCGGGATTACCTGGTCTGGGCCTGGCGATTTGAACGGGTTGAAGCTGTTTATTGCCCAGCTTATGTTACGTTTTGTGAGGATGTGATCCATCGAGGTTACCGGTCCCTCTCCTGGAAGATGTGCCGTCTCGATGGTTGTGCACCCTGGAAAATGTGTGTCTAGTAGAATCTGCAGGGACTCCTCACTGGAGTTAGTCCACGTGCCGTCATTCCTTTTAAGATACCCTACCGAGGGGTTAGTTTTTGAGAGAATCTTGCGAAGCCTTGCGGCCTCTGACGTTTCCTCAATTTCCGAGCAAAATTTTTGCCAAGAGGCCCTTTTTGCTTTCCTTGTTTCCTTTTTATATAGTGACAGACTGATTTTGTAGTCTGCCCAGTGGCTCTCCTCGTTCGCGCTTTTGGCCCTGTTGAAGAGGGTCCTGCAGCTTTTACGTAGGATGTCTATTTGTTTTGACCACCAGGGGGGTTTCTTTTTCCCCCTAGGTTTGCTAGAGGGGCACGCTGCCGCGAAGGCTTTGTTGCATGCCTCTGTGAACCTGTTCACTAGGCGATCTAGGTCGTCTTTTGTGTCAGGGCATGATGGTGCTTTGGAGGGGAGTAAGTCCTCCAGGGCTGAGCTATATTTTTCCCAGTTGGCTTTCCTGGGATTAATATGGTCCTTAGGTTTCGGACACTCGAGAGATAGTGTGGTTTCGATGTATCTGTGGTCAGAGAAAGAGTGGTCATCAAGGACTTGCCAACTCTTGACTATGTCTAACAGGTTGGAAGACACTAGGGTGATGTCAATAACCTCCTGTCGATTTTTAATTATAAAAGTGGGGTCGTTGCCCCGATTACAAATAAATAGATTTGAGTTGAGGATGAAGCTGAAAAGTGACTCACCCCTTACATTTGTGTTCGAGCTCCCCCATTGAGTGTGGTGAGCGTTGGCATCGCAACCTATTAATAGGTCTATGTCCGACCTCTCGCTGTCGCTGGCTAGTTTGCGAACCAGGTCGTTGGGAGGATCGTTTCCCTCATGGGCCATGTAGGACGACATCAGCCTTAGATGTGTCCCTTTCAGCTCTAGGCTTGCCGCCGTGTTGTCGCTATCGCTATAGTTATGGAGCAGAAAGATATTAAGGTGCTTTCTGGCGAGAATGCAGGTGCGGGTTTTACCTTCATGTTGAGCTACAATTATCTTGTACTCCTTCGACCCTAGTCCACAAACCTTGTCTCCCACTATCCAAGGTTCCTGGATCAGGGCTACGTCTGCTCCGCTCTCTTCGAGGCGGAGTATAAGAGCAGCGGATGCTGCTTTACAGTGGTGGAGATTGATCTGAAGGAGCCTCAAGGACATCCTTAGTGTTCTCCACCACTGTAATGTCGGCATCCGGATCGTCCTCGACTTCCTCGTGGCAACACATCGCCTCGAAGTCGCATCTCAGCGTGCCATCGGTGGAGTAGCCCTCTGGGTCTATCTCTGTGTGATCGTCGGGTGCTTCGATCTCCGAGGCAGCGTCCTGCTCAACTGGCTTGTCGACAGGACGTGCCTCGGCCGCCGCATCCGACTTGTAGACCTTTACGGTCACAGAGCTGAACCCAAAATTGAGCTCGCCTTTGGCAGCCTCAATCGGGGCCAGCGACTCTTTGTTGAGGACGACCACCGCCTGGTTTGTGGGGCCCTGTGTCGTCTCAACTTTGACCACCTTCCAATCTGCTGTTGGGAGGTGGGGGTTGCATCTTTGCAACATTTTTAGGATGCGCTCCGGCTCCTTCATGGAGGCGGGCACCCAGACTCTCGCCCTTGGTCTACTGGGCACTTCGCTCCAGTCTACAGCGACGAGCTTCGCCCCTGGGTAGACTTCCCCGACTTGCGCTACCGCTGCTTTGTACAGCTGTACGGAGCGCTCGTCTTCACAGGCTACGATTTTTATGCAGCCCTGGTACCAGCCCATGTCTTTGCAGACGGGGGGGGTCCAGGCTGCTTTTCCAGCAGCTCGAAGCAGCGGTCGGCCAGTGCCGCTTCCACCCACTTCCACTGGTTTCTAGGTATCCGGGAGTCCGCGCTGCCTTTGTCCAGGACGCCAATCAGCGTCCTTTCTCTGGCAATCTGCGCAAATGATGTGCTAGGCAGCACTCTGGAGCGCTTCGGTGTCGGCCCCGGAGTCTCTTGTGAGCGCTGCCTTTTTGGCTGAGGGGCTTCCTTCCTCGGTGCTTCCTTGCCAAAGTTCGGCAGCACCTTCGAAGCCCACTCAACCTTTTTTATCCATTTGTCCGTCGGGCTGGACATCTGGCTTGCGTTCTGCCGACGGAGTATATTGCCAGCACTCCTTCTATCGGCATATGTAAAAGATTTGGCTTGGACACTAGTAGATGGTGACTCATCACCCGCCACTTTACCAGCAGGCAGAGCAGCCGCAGGATTGCATAGCCACTCTGCCAAGGTATCGATTTTGGGAGCCAATTCACCACCCACCCCGACACCGGGATGGGACCCCTTTGGGCTCTCCCTAGCATCTTCCGCCGCGCAGGTTTTCCCTGCAGATTTGCGGGTCGGGCCAGGCCTTTGGGCCGCTGCCTTCCCCTGTTTGGGATTGCTCCCTGTTGGCATTTGGGGAGTGCCAGACTCATTTTTTTTGTTTTTAAATTCTTCCATTCTTTTCCCACGAGCTGCAGAGAAGGGGTACGGTCCGTCCGGGCAGAGATCCACGTTGCCCGGATAAGGCATACTTAGAACAGGGGGCTGCCAAGTCCCTGAGCTCTCCGTTAACGACTGGGCTAGTTTTATATACCGGGCCCCCAGCCAGGCTGACTCTCGGCACGGGTCGAATAACACTCTTAGTCCGGCCCGGTGTGAGCTGAATGTGGGAGGTTGGGATGTGGGTAGGTAGTGTGTAGGGATAGGGGAGTGTGTGAGCTACTTATACGAGGCGGCACCACAAGCGCATCGTCAGTGTTGCTACTTCGCGAACACCCGCTGGCTGTCCGGGGCTGCTTATTTTCGGTACTCTCCCTAGGGATGTCCGATTATTCGCAGCTGACCTACCTATATGACCTGTATATAGGTAGGTCGTTCGCTATCCGCAACCTGCGACCCGTCCGGTGGCCTCAGCTAGGCCCCCTTTGAGCCACCTCACGAGCTCATCAGACCAGAGGTATGCAATTAACTAGTCTCGGTATATTTTATCCAAAATTATTAAAACAAGACAACCTGGAACAAATAAATTCTGAGAAAATACTAAATATAAAAACCTCCGCATGGCTAAAAACCGATACTAACGAAATTCCAATAATTACCAACATTCCCAAAGACATTACAAAAGTACCAATCTATAAAATCGTTCCGTATCCAGACGAATTAAATACCATGTTAACAGATATGACATACGACAAGTACTACATAAAAAATGATGAAGTATTTGTTAAAGAAACTAGATTGAAAACCAATGACAATTGTATAAAAGGAATTTTAATGCAAATTCCCACTAAATGTCCATATTCCAATACTTTTCAAAACTTTCAAATAAACTTTATAGAACCCAATATACTAATCACATGGAATCTTCCAAAGACAACGCTAAACCAGAATTGTGTAAGCCAAGAAATCATAGCGAAAGGAAATACCATTATAAAAATCTACAACTGTTCAATCCAATTAAATGAATTTACAATATCAAACACAATGTTAGATTTTGCCCAGAATGTTTATGTCAACAAAAACATAACTAAAATAAAACCACTGTCGTATGTCCAAACTAATGAAATAATTATGCAATACACCAAATATAGTAACCTATTACAAATAAGTCTAATTTCATTTGTCATAATTATATTAGTACTACTAAGTTATGTAGCTGTTAAATTTAAGAAAACTTCTAAAAGAGTCACGGTTAAATGTATTAACCCCATAATAGAAGCAGAAGAGGAACCAACCTCAACCACCGCACTTGACACCCCGTGACTATACCCGAGGGTAATCGCCTAGGGACAGGCTAATAACAAACGTTGGGGGAGTGACATATCCATAATTCTCCACATCCCATACACATTATGTTTATGTCCAATTCATCCACCCCATCCACACAAGTAACAGGACACCACTCAAGAATCAATAACTGATTCTTCCCACACTCCATCTAGGGCCCCATAATATAAACAATGGACCCCATTGATTCATCAACGCCAGAATCACGCCACTCTCGAGAAATCGATTCGTAGAATCATGGCACTTATGAGGACCAATCCGAGCTAGTCATAAAACCAAGGAGTATCACATTCCTAGCTCCCTCATGTAATGCAACACCGATCGCCAGCAGAGGATGCCTTTGATCAAAAGTCGACGCATCTCCAAATATCGGTCAAGGCACGTACGCCACCGACACGAAGATGCAGCCGAGGAAAGCAGCACCCGAAGCCAGAGTCGAGAGAAGGGCTCATGGAAACTAGCCAACAATAGACAAATCAGTTCCGTTTGAGACAAGCAGACGTAAAGTTACGTCGGGGAATTAAACATAATCTTGTGACATAAAGATATTAAGTTGTAAAAATAAAATCTTGTTTTAAAAACTTAATTTCGAGTTGCGGATATTTAACTATATATATATAGTGACATATCTATAGTCCATGCTCCGCATACCCTTGTCTATGTCTATTACCCTGCACCCACAATACTATAAACAATCCGACACCCTCAGCTTCGAACCCCCATAAACAATCTCACGCTCGAAATGGACCACGCGTAGCCGATTGCAGGCAATGTAAACAAACACCCTAAACTAGAAGTTGAACATAAAACAATAGATGCCGCACTAGAATCCAGCCGCACCAGAATCACGCCACTCTTCAGAGATCAATTACTAATCGATTCTCAAGAACCGCGCCATCCTAGCTGACCAATCAGAGGCCCTATTCTCAGCCACCCCCAAGTAATGCAACACCGATCATACGCAGCGGAAGCCTTTCATCAAAAGCCACCTTTCCCACATATCGATCGAGTCACGTACTCCATCTCCGAAGCCGAAGTCGAAGCCAACGCCTCCGAATCCAAATCCGAATCCCAAACCGAGCATCATAATATAAATAGTCTTCATCTAAGAAGCCAAGTCAGTTCTGTTCAAGACAAACGTCAATCGCGACACCGTCGGAGAATTCAACCAAAGTTAATTCCGTTCAAGACATCAGACCTCAGTCATCGTCGGGGAAATAACTAACCAATGTACGCTAAGTTTAAGTGAAAGAATAAAACCTTTTTTAAAACTTAAACTGAAGTGTCGCATATTTAACTGGCGCAGTCGGTAGGATCTCAGTTAAAAGTGAATCCTTTTTTTAAGACGATCAATCGGCGTAGTGACAGTTACAGTGCGTAATAACCTACAGTGATCAGAGAAAAAGTAACGCTATTACTAAAGAGATCCGCCAAAGAATCTACACACGATTCAAACTCAATTAATATTAGAAAAAAATAAATAAATAAAAAGAAATCAACATGCCGCTAACAGAAATACACCTGAACCAAGCCTTGAAGTCAATCAAGAACGCCTAAGCTCGTTCATAAGCAGGATTGAGTACATCTCCTAATTGTACCCAACAGAAGACAAAGCATCATGTACGGAGCCACTGAGGGTCAACTGTGCGGACGAGCACAACTTTTATCACAAAGCCTTCAACCCAACACCTGGACCGATCTAAAAGCAGCCCTAATCAGCAAATTCAACAACCACACTCCATACGAGACGCTGCTACAACAATTACACGACACCAAATTCAATGGGAATATTCGTAAGTTCGTAGAGGAACTAGAAATTAAGTCAAATGTTATAGTAAGTAAACTAAATCTGGAGACTAGCCCAGAAAATAAGATAATCTTTAAAAACGCTCTGGCAAATGCCACCAGACATACCATAGAAGATGCTCTACCCAATAAACTGTTCATCATTTTAGCAAAGAAAGACATTTCTACTATGGCTAATCTAGAAAAATCAGCTCAAGAGTTAGGAATCTACGAAAATTTCGTAACTGATAACAAGAATCACGAACACTCAAGAAACGGAAATAACAATCGTAGGAATGTTGGAACTTATTACCCTCGCTATAGTAGTAACGATTATAACAAACAAAACCCAAGTACTTCCAGAAATAATCATGGATCGAATCGAAATTATTCAGGAAATAATGCCGTAAATAATAAAGGATTATTTAACGAATTTAGAAAATCCTTAAACCAGGGCAGAGTACAGAATCCCACTAACTATCAAGTCAGTCAGACTCAGGCAGGTAGCAGTGCACCAAATCAGCCAGTCAAACGATCTAGGGAAAGCCAAAGTGGACAAATGAAAATGGATGTAAATTTTCAGCAGAGTGCCTCGGAAGAAATCGAGGAAGACCATATATAGAAATAATCGTAAATAATAAAAAATTAAGAGGTATCGCGGACTCGGGATCGTCAATAAATATAATAAAAGAAAACTATACAGATTCCAAAGTCGATAGCGACAACCTCACCGTCCATACCATCAATGGACCCGTCCGTCTGACTCAGAGCATTACACGTAATGCAACCAAAAACTGTCCGAAAAAACAAAAAATTTTATATTCATAATTTTTCTGAAAATTATGACATACTCTTAGGCAGAGAATATTTGATGGCCAGCAAAGCCGTCATCGATTACCGAAATGAAATGGTAACGTTAGGAGAAAGGTCATACCCAATCATCCAAAGTGGAGAGGCAATTGCCGACGGCAAGACCGCACACAAAGGTGATAAGCCATCTTCAAAGGAAGATATAACTACACCTAAGTGCCTTGACCCATCTCCTGAAGGAGAGCAATACTTCGCTTCCGTATTAGAGAATGAATTACGGGAATGCAACCAGCTAAGGTTGGAACATTTAAATGACGAAAGTTCTCTATGAATTTAAGAACGTGCAGTATAAAGAAGGTGACATTTTGACCTTCACTAGTACTATAAAGCACGAAATTAAAACCCATCACGAAGATCCTGTATATCGTCGACCATATAAATATGCTCAAATACACGATCAAGAAGTGACTCAACAAATCAAAGATATGATTAGACAGGGAATCATTCGTAAGTCGAATTCTCCCTATTGTGCACCCATTGCTATGATACCAAAGAAAATAGATGCTTCAGGAAAGCAGAAATATCGTATGGTAGTAGATTATAGAAGTCTAAACGAGGTGACAATCAAGGATAAATTTCCTACACCCAGAATGGACGAAATACTAGATAAACTAGGTAGGTGCCAATATTTCACAACAATCGATTTAGCTAAGGGATTCCATCAAATTCCTATGGAACCTAGCTCAATCCCAAAAACAGCTTTCTTCACGCAGCATGGTCATTACGAGTTCACTCGTAACTCGTAGGCCTTTGGGCTAACCACTGCCCCCGCTACCTTCCAAAGATGTATGAACAATCTGCTAGAAGAGTTAATCTTCAAAGATTGCCTCGTATACTTAGACGACATCATTATATTTTCCACTTCATTGGAAGAACACCTGTTGTCACTAAGGAGAGTATTTGGAAAGTTGAGAGACGCCAACTTAAAGCTACAAATGGATAAATGTGAATTCATGAAAAAAGAAACTGAATTCCTAGGTCATGTAGTCACTACTGAAGGAATAGTACCAAATCCAGGCAAGATCTCTGCCATCGTCAAATTCCCAATACCGGAAACGACTAAACAAATAAAATCATTCATAGGTTTATGTGGATTTTATAGGAAATTCATTCCCAACTTCGCTAATATATCAAAACCAATGACACTCAAATTAAAGAAACGAGCAGTTATAGACCCAACAGAGGAAAAATACGTCGAGGCCTTCGAAAAGTTGAAATTACTTATCACCTCAGACCCCATCCTCGCATTCCCAGATTTCAACAAAATGTTCACGGTAACAACCGATGCAAGTAACATTGCATTAGGAGCAGTGTTGTCGCAAGACCACAAACCATACTAGCCATAGTTTGGGCAACTAAGTATTTCAGATCATACCTGTTTGGTAGAACGTTTGAGATATTAAGTGATCACAAACCCTTGATTTGGTTGAATAACCTCAAGGAACCAAATATGAAGCTACAACGATGGAAGATCAAATTAAATGAATTTGACTTCAAAATAAAATATTTACCAGGAAAGGAGAACCATGTAGCCGATGCGCTATCAAGAGTAAAGATTAACGAAAACCTACTCGGGGAAACCATTAATAGTGATTGTGCAACGGTCCATAGCGCGCAAGAATATAATACAAATTATATTCCACTTACAGAGAGACCAATCAATTACTAAAATAGGCAAATAGAACTGATTAAAGGTAATGAGGATAAGGTAGAAACATTCCACTATTTCCACAAGATACTGATAAAAATCACATATACTGAAATGACAGAGTCATTAGCAAAAGATATAATAAAGGAATATGTGTGTACCAAAAAGAGTGCACTATATTTCCATAACGAAGTAGACTTCCCACTGTTCCAAAGGGCATTCCTGGAGATAATCAGTCCAAATCACTTCACTAAACTGATTAAATCCAGTACCAAACTCATAGATATTCCGAACTACTCCGAATTCAAAGAACAAATATTGAAGAATCATAAAGAGCTACTTCACCCAGGTATCGAAAAGACCACTAATTGGTTTAAAGGAAAATTCTACTACCCCGATTATCAAAAGTTAATCCAAAATATTATCAATGAATGTCCTACGTGCAACGTTGCTAAAACAGAGCATCGTAACACCAATCTAACCTTCGAAATCACCCCTGAAATACAAAATATCAGAGAAAAGTATGTCATGGATTTCTATTTGGTAGGCAATCAACAATTCCTATCATGCATTGATGTATATTCTAAATTCGCTACCCTTGTAGAAGTTAAGAGTCGTGACTGGTTAGAAACAAAGAGAGCCATCATAAAAGTCTTTAACGAAATGGGCAAGCCACAGGGAATTAAAGCTGACAAAGATTCAGCCTTTATGTGCGCAGCATTGCAAGCATGGTTGAATGCGGAAAATGTGAAAATCGAAATCACTACCAGTAAGAACGGAGTTTCTGATGTAGAACGGCTACATAAAACGATCAATAAAAAATTAAGAATTATCTCAAGCGAGGATAACATAGAAAACAAGCTCACAAAATTCGAGTTAATTCTATACACTTATAACCATAAAACGGTTCATAATACTACAAAAAGATCCCCAGCTGATATCTTCCTGTACGCCGGACTACCAGATTATAACACCCAAAACCCAACTAAAGTTAGGAAGATCAATCATTTGAATAACGATAGAATCGACTTTGAAGTAGACACACGCTACAAGAATGCACCCCTAGTTAAAACTAAAACAACCAACCCGTTCAAAAGAACAGGGGAAATTAGGCAGGTAGACGAAAAGCACTTTGAAGAGAAAAATAGAAGGAGGAAAATCACCCACTATAAAACGAAATTCAAAAGAAAGAAAAAATCTAATAAAAGTAAATACGATAATTGCAGAGTACCCGAAGAGAGTACTGGGAATCCGGAGCTACAACATGATTAAGATTATAATCTTACTAATGTTCACCGTCCTACAGTCTACCGGACAGAATATAGAGATAGATCCCATCAACTCAAGGAATGGATATCTCATATTTAAAACAAATACCATTAACATGCCCATTAATTATGAATACCATTATCTAACAATTAATATAACAAGAACAGATGAAACATATCAGACTTTACTAGAACAGGCAACCCAATTTAATAACGAAATCCAAGTTCAATATTTAATCGAGAAATTGCAACGTGAATTCAACGGCATAAAAATAGCCAAAAGAAACAAAAGAGGCCTTATAAATGCAGTAGGCACAATATATAAATATATATTTGGAACGTTAGATCAAGATGATAAAGTCGAATTAGAAGGGAAAATAGACAATCTGGCTAGCCACAGTGTTCAAGCTAACGAATTAAACTTAGTAATTCAAGCAGTAAATTCAGGCATAGAAGTTGTCAATAAATTAAACAAGGATAATGACAGAAATAAGCAACTAGAAATATTAATATTTAACCTTCAACATTTTACAGAGTACATAGAGGATATTGAATTAGGCATGCAGCTAACAAGATTAGGGATCTTTAATCCAAAATTATTGAGGCAGGATTACCTGAAACACATCGATTCAGAGAAATTATTAAATATCAAAACATCTACCTGGTTGAAATCAGACACTAACGAAATACTAATAATTTCCAACATCCCAAGAGAGATCAGAAATATTCCTATACTTAAAATTGTCCCATATCCAGATGAAGATAATAACATCCTCAATGACCTAACGCAAAACAATTATGACGTTCTAGAAAACGAGGTATATGAAAAAGAATCAAAACGAAAAATAAATGACGAATGTATTTCAGGAATAGTCAAACAAGTAGAAACAAAATGTCCATACACCAAAGCACACCAAAACTTTCAAATAAGTTTCATAGAACCCAATATATTGTTGACTTGGAAATTACCAAAAACCATACTAAACCAAGGTTGCCTAAACCAAGAAATAAAAGTAGAAGGTAACGCATTAATAAAAATACATAATTGCAGTGTACAGTTAAATGAATTCTTAATATCCAACTCCATACCAGAATTTGCACAAAGCATATACATCAACAATAACGTAACAAAAATTAAGCCACTGTCTTATTTGCAAGCCAAAGAAATCGTAATAGAAAACACGCGATTAAATAATGTATTACATGTAAGCTTAATACTACTATTTGTCATAATCATAATAGGATTAAGCTACAAATTGTTTAATCTAAGTAAAAGCAATAAGCCTAAAACCGACCCGCACATAGAAACATCCTTAGACGAAGACGAGGAATCCCCAGCAGGCACAGTTTTAGACGCACCTGAACTATATCCAAGGATAATCGCCTGAGGACAGGCTTAAATCTAACAATGGGGGAGTGACATATCTATAGTCCATGCTCCGCATACCCTTGTCTTTGTCTATTACCCTGCACCCACAATACTATAAACAATCCGACACCCTCAGCTTCGAACCCCCATAAACAATCTCACGCTCGAAATGGACCACGCGTAGCCGATTGCAGGCAATGTAAACAAACACCCTAAACTAGAAGTTGAACATAAAACAATAGATGCCGCACTAGAATCCAGCCGCACTAGAATCCAGCCGCACCAGAATCACGCCACTCTTCAGAGATCAATTACTAATCGATTCTCAAGAACCGCGCCATCCTAGCTGACCAATCAGAGGCCCTATTCTCAGCCACCCCCAAGTAATGCAACACCGATCATACGCAGCGGAAGCCTTTCATCAAAAGCCGCCTTTCCCACATATCGATCGAGTCACGTACTCCATCTCCGAAGCCGAAGTCGAAGCCAACGCCTCCGAATCCAAATCCGAATCCCAAACCGAGCATCATAATATAAATAGTCTACATCTAAGAAGCCAAGTCAGTTCTGTTCAAGACAAACGTCAATCGCGACACCGTCGGAGAATTCAACCAAAGTTAATTCCGTTCAAGACATCAGACCTCAGTCATCGTCGGGGAAATAACTAACCAATGTACGCTAAGTTTAAGTGAAAGAATAAAACCTTTTTTAAAACTTAAACTGAAGTGTCGCATATTTAACTGGCGCAGTCGGTAGGATCTCAGTTAAAAGTGAATCCTTTTTTTAAGACGATCAATCGGCGTAGTGACAGTTACAGTGCGTAATAACCTACAGTGATCAGAGAAAAAGTAACGCTAATACTAAAGAGATCCGCCAAAGAATCTACACACGATTCAAACTCAATTAATATTAGAAAAAAATAAATAAATAAAAAGAAATCAACATACCGCTAACAGAAATACACCTGAACCAAGCCTTGAAGTCAATCAAGAACGCCTAAGCTCGTTCATAAGCAGGATTGAGTACATCTCCTAATTGTACCCAACAGAAGACATCGGGCAACAAAGCATCATGTACGGAGCCACTGAGGGTCAACTGTGCGGACGAGCACAACTTTTATCACAAAGCCTTCAACCCAACACCTGGACCGATCTAAAAGCAGACCTAATCAGCAAATTCAACAACCACACTCCATACGAGACGCTGCTACAACAATTACAAGACACCAAATTCAATGGGAATATTCGTAAGTTCGTAGAGGAACTAGAAATTAAGTCAAATGTTATAGTAAGTAAACTAAATCTGGAGACTAGCCCAGAAAATAAGATAATCTTTAAAAACGCTCTGGCAAATGCCACCAGACATACCATAGAAGATGCTCTACCCAATAAACTGTTCATCATTTTAGCAAAGAAAGACATTTCTACTATGGCTAATCTAGAAAAATCAGCTCAAGAGTTAGGAATCTACGAAAATTTCGTAACTGATAACAAGAATCACGAACACTCAAGAAACGGAAATAACAATCGTAGGAATGTTGGAACTTATTACCCTCGCTATAGTAGTAACGATTATAACAAACAAAACCCAAGTACTTCCAGAAATAATCATGGATCGAATCGAAATTATTCAGGAAATAATGCCGTAAATAATAAAGGATTATTTAACGAATTTAGAAAATCCTTAAACCAGGGCAGAGTACAGAATCCCACTAACTATCAAATCAGTCAGACTCAGGCAGGTAGCAGTGCACCAAATCAGCCAGTCAAACGATCTAGGGAAAGCCAAAGTGGACAAATGAAAATGGATGTAAATTTTCAGCAGAGTGCCTCGGAAGAAATCGAGGAAGACCATATATAGAAATAATCGTAAATAATAAAAAATTAAGAGGTATCGCGGACTCGGGATCGTCAATAAATATAATAAAAGAAAACTATACAGATTCCAAAGTCGATAGCGACAACCTCACCGTCCATACCATCAATGGACCCGTCCGTCTGACTCAGAGCATTACACGTAATGCAACCAAAAACTGTCCGAAAAAACAAAAAATTTTATATTCATAATTTTTCTGAAAATTATGACATACTCTTAGGCAGAGAATATTTGATGGCCAGCAAAGCCGTCATCGATTACCGAAATGAAATGGTAACGTTAGGAGAAAGGTCATACCCAATCATCCAAAGTGGAGAGGCAATTGCCGACGGCAAGACCGCACACAAAGGTGATAAGCCATCTTCAAAGGAAGATATAACTACACCTAAGTGCCTTGACCCATCTCCTGAAGGAGAGCAATACTTCGCTTCCGTATTAGAGAATGAATTACGGGAATGCAACCAGCTAAGGTTGGAACATTTAAATGACGAAAGTTCTCTATGAATTTAAGAACGTGCAGTATAAAGAAGGTGAAATTTTGACCTTCACTAGTACTATAAAGCACGAAATTAAAACCCATCACGAAGATCCTGTATATCGTCGACCATATAAATATGCTCAAATACACGATCAAGAAGTGACTCAACAAATCAAAGATATGATTAGACAGGGAATCATTCGTAAGTCGAATTCTCCCTATTGTGCACCCATTGCTATGATACCAAAGAAAATAGATGCTTCAGGAAAGCAGAAATATCGTATGGTAGTAGATTATAGAAGTCTAAACGAGGTGACAATCAAGGATAAATTTCCTACACCCAGAATGGACGAAATACTAGATAAACTAGGTGCCAATATTTCACAACAATCGATTTAGCTAAGGGATTCCATCAAATTCGTATGGAACCTAGCTCAATCCCAAAAACAGCTTTCTTCACGCAGCATGGTCATTACGAGTTCACTCGTAACTCGTAGGCCTTTGGGCTAACCACTGCCCCCGCTACCTTCCAAAGATGTATGAACAATCTGCTAGAAGAGTTAATCTTCAAAGATTGCCTCGTATACTTAGACGACATCATTATATTTTCCACTTCATTGGAAGAACACCTGTTGTCACTAAGGAGAGTATTTGGAAAGTTGAGAGACGCCAACTTAAAGCTACAAATGGATAAATGTGAATTCATGAAAAAAGAAACTGAATTCCTAGGTCATGTAGTCACTACTGAAGGAATAGTACCAAATCCAGGCAAGATCTCTGCCATCGTCAAATTCCCAATACCGGAAACGACTAAACAAATAAAATCATTCATAGGTTTATGTGGATTTTATAGGAAATTCATTCCCAACTTCGCTAATATAGCAAAACCAATGACACTCAAATTAAAGAAACGAGCAGTTATAGACCCAACAGAGGAAAAATACGTCGAGGCCTTCGAAAAGTTGAAATTACTTATCACCTCAGACCCCATCCTCGCATTCCCAGATTTCAACAAAATGTTCACGGTAACAACCGATGCAAGTAACATTGCATTAGGAGCAGTGTTGTCGCAAGACCACAAACCATACTAGCCATAGTTTGGGCAACTAAGTATTTCAGATCATACCTGTTTGGTAGAACGTTTGAGATATTAAGTGATCACAAACCCTTGATTTGGTTGAATAACCTCAAGGAACCAAATATGAAGCTACAACGATGGAAGATCAAATTAAATGAATTTGACTTCAAAATAAAATATTTACCAGGAAAGGAGAACCATGTAGCCGATGCGCTATCAAGAGTAAAGATTAACGAAAACCTACTCGGGGAAACCATTAATAGTGATTGTGCAACGGTCCATAGCGCGCAAGAATATAATACAAATTATATTCCACTTACAGAGAGACCAATCAATTACTATAATAGGCAAATAGAACTGATTAAAGGTAATGAGGATAAGGTAGAAACATTCCACTATTTCCACAAGATACTGATAAAAATCACATATACTGAAATGACAGAGTCATTAGCAAAAGATATAATAAAGGAATATGTGTGTACCAAAAAGAGTGCACTATATTTCCATAACGAAGTAGACTTCCCACTGTTCCAAAGGGCATTCCTGGAGATAATCAGTCCAAATCACTTCACTAAACTGATTAAATCCAGTACCAAACTCATAGATATTCCGAACTACTCCGAATTCAAAGAACAAATATTGAAGAATCATAAAGAGCTACTTCACCCAGGTATCGAAAAGACCACTAATTGGTTTAAAGGAAAATTCTACTACCCCGATTATCAAAAGTTAATCCAAAATATTATCAATGAATGTCCTACGTGCAACGTTGCTAAAACAGAGCATCGTAACACCAATCTAACCTTCGAAATCACCCCTGAAATACAAAATATCAGAGAAAAGTATGTCATGGATTTCTATTTGGTAGGCAATCAACAATTCCTATCATGCATTGATGTATATTCTAAATTCGCTACCCTTGTAGAAGTTAAGAGTCGTGACTGGTTAGAAACAAAGAGAGCCATCATAAAAGTCTTTAACGAAATGGGCAAGCCACAGGGAATTAAAGCTGACAAAGATTCAGCCTTTATGTGCGCAGCATTGCAAGCATGGTTGAATGCGGAAAATGTGAAAATCGAAATCACTACCAGTAAGAACGGAGTTTCTGATGTAGAACGGCTACATAAAACGATCAATGAAAAATTAAGAATTATCTCAAGCGAGGATAACATAGAAAACAAGCTCACAAAATTCGAGTTAATTCTATACACTTATAACCATAAAACGGTTCATAATACTACAAAAAGATCCCCAGCTGATATCTTCCTGTACGCCGGACTACCAGATTATAACACCCAAAACCCAACTAAAGTTAGGAAGATCAATCATTTGAATAACGATAGAATCGACTTTGATGTAGACACACGCTACAAGAATGCACCCCTAGTTAAAACTAAAACAACCAACCCGTTCAAAAGAACAGGGGAAATTAGGCAGGTAGACGAAAAGCACTTTGAAGAGAAAAATAGAAGGAGGAAAATCACCCACTATAAAACGAAATTCAAAAGAAAGAAAAAATCTAATAAAAGTAAATACGATAATTGCAGAGTACCCGAAGAGAGTACTGGGAATCCGGAGCTACAACATGATTAAGATTATAATCTTACTAATGTTCACCGTCCTACAGTCTACCGGACAGAATATAGAGATAGATCCCATCAACTCAAGGAATGGATATCTCATATTTAAAACAAATACCATTAACATACCCATTAATTATGAATACCATTATCTAACAATTAATATAACAAGAACAGATGAAACATATCAGACTTTACTAGAACAGGCAACCCAATTTAATAACGAAATCCAAGTTCAATATTTAATCGAGAAATTGCAACGTGAATTCAACGGCATAAAAATAGCCAAAAGAAACAAAAGAGGCCTTATAAATGCAGTAGGCACAATATATAAATATATATTTGGAACGTTAGATCAAGATGATAAAGTCGAATTAGAAGGGAAAATAGACAATCTGGCTAGCCACAGTGTTCAAGCTAACGAATTAAACTTAGTAATTCAAGCAGTAAATTCAGGCATAGAAGTTGTCAATAAATTAAACAAGGATAATGACAGAAATAAGCAACTAGAAATATTAATATTTAACCTTCAACATTTTACAGAGTACATAGAGGATATTGAATTAGGCATGCAGCTAACAAGATTAGGGATCTTTAATCCAAAATTATTGAGGCAGGATTACCTGAAACACATCGATTCAGAGAAATTATTAAATATCAAAACATCTACCTGGTTGAAATCAGACACTAACGAAATACTAATAATTTCCAACATCCCAAGAGAGATCAGAAATATTCCTATACTTAAAATTGTCCCATATCCAGATGAAGACAATAACATCCTCAATGACCTAACGCAAAACAATTATGACGTTCTAGAAAACGAGGTATATGAAAAAGAATCAAAACGAAAAATAAATGACGAATGTATTTCAGGAATAGTCAAACAAGTAGAAACAAAATGTCCATACACCAAAGCACACCAAAACTTTCAAATAAGTTTCATAGAACCCAATATATTGTTGACTTGGAAATTACCAAAAACCATATTAAACCAAGATTGCCTAAACCAAGAAATAAAAGTAGAAGGTAACGCATTAATAAAAATACATAATTGCAGTGTACAGTTAAATGAATTCTTAATATCCAACTCCATACCAGAATTTGCACAAAGCATATACATCAACAATAACGTAACAAAAATTAAGCCACTGTCTTATTTGCAAACCAAAGAAATCGTAATAGAAAACACGCGATTAAATAATGTATTACATGTAAGCTTAATACTACTATTTGTCATAATCATAATAGGATTAAGCTACAAATTGTTTAATCTAAGTAAAAGCAATAAGCCTAAAACCGACCCGCACATAGAAACATCCTTAGACGAAGACGAGGAATCCCCAGCAGGCACAGTTTTAGACGCACCTGAACTATATCCAAGGATAATCGCCTGAGGACAGGCTTAAATCTAACAATGGGGGAGTGACATATCTATAGTCCATGCTCCGCATACCCTTGTCTTTGTCTATTACCCTGCACCCACAATACTATAAACAATCCGACACCCTCAGCTTCGAACCCCCATAAACAATCTCACGCTCGAAATGGACCACGCGTAGCCGATTGCAGGCAATGTAAACAAACACCCTAAACTAGAAGTTGAACATAAAACAATAGATGCCGCACTAGAATCCAGCCGCACTAGAATCCAGCCGCACTAGAATCCAGCCGCACCAGAATCACGCCACTCTTCAGAGATCAATTACTAATCGATTCTCAAGAACCGCGCCATCCTAGCTGACCAATCAGAGGCCCTATTCTCAGCCACCCCCAAGTAATGCAACACCGATCATACGCAGCGGAAGCCTTTCATCAAAAGCCGCCTTTCCCACATATCGATCGAGTCACGTACTCCATCTCCGAAGCCGAAGTCGAAGCCAACACCTCCGAATCCAAATCCGAATCCCAAACCGAGCATTATAATATAAATAATCTACATCTAAGAAGCCAAGTCAGTTCTGTTCAAGACAAACGTCAATCGCGACACAGTCGGAGAATTCAACCAAAGTTAATTCCGTTCAAGACATCAGACCTCAGTCATCGTCGGGGAAATAACTAACCAATGTACGCTAAGTTTAAGTGAAAGAATAAAACCTTTTTTAAAACTTAAACTGAAGTGTCGCATATTTAACTATATATATATATATAAAGTAGTCGCTCAAATTGGCTCCCGATTGATAATCGGTACCCAGGGAACACACGACCTCATGGGACGATTTTGAAAGTTCAGAGCATTTAATGCAGTCATACTTTTTCAGCAGCTTATGCAATAAATACCCTGCATAATATCTTAATGCATTCTCATTAAATGCGGCTTGGAAACTTAAATCAGTTGCTTCTATCGAAAGTTCTAACTCTGCATCTTCGTTAGTGGAAATCAAGATATCGTCATCAAACGTTTTAGATTCTGATGCCGATTCACTTGACACATTATCTTTTATAATATTAATTAACATCGTATTTTCATCGGGCGAACAGTTCCCAGATACCCATTTTACTAATAATTACGTTAAATTCATACATAGCTGGGTTATTGTTGGTAACACCGCGAGATCTGCTTAAATAAAATTGATTTTCCAATGGGTCCTGTTTTAATTTGGATGTAGCAATTAAAAAATTTCAGCACTTTCACTCAAAACATTTTGGGCCAATGAAAGTATGGAGTTGATTGTTAAAATCATACTCTTTATGCAGTAGACTTCCTGTCGATATTTAAATTCTTCAAAATATTCTCCCATATCCGACAGGGTCTCATTGACAAGATTTTTGTCTTGCAGTGCACTCCTAAATGGGTTTTTATCGTAGAGAACATGACTATTTAGACAGTCAAATAATCTATTAATTTTTTCAATAAATGTGGGTCAGCCATCGGGTGCTACAGGGGGACAAACGGATGACGGGTCGGCTCGCACAACTGTGAACTCGGAACTGAGGCGCAGCCGCTCCGGTTAGTAATACCCGGTGCGGTCTGCGTCTCACACCCCCCCCCCCCTAGGACACAGAGGGTTGCGAGCGAACCGTCACCCGCCGTAACTGTGCACACCGGTGGAAGTGCGACTATACTCTCCCCGTGAGGGCGGCTGGAAACAGGTCCTAGCACGGTCATGTCTCTGCTATGATGCTGGCGAATGGTAGTCGGGCGGAGAGAAGAAAACTCTCAGTGAAATTACCCCAATCCAAGGTGACACTGTTATATGCCGAGGGATGCATGGCCGGGGGGGTGCCCGGTCGCTAATATGCGGACTCTGGATACCTGCCGACCTCCAGTTTAAATCAGGCTTCCCGGGGCAAGCGGGCTATGCCTCGGGTGACCATCCCCTTCCCGCCTACTCGTGGGAACTACTATGCCAAATAAAAAACAAATAAAAACCAACAAAGCCGCAAAGGAGCTCGGTACTCCTCTTAAAGTACCGGAGGGACAAGCCAATCCCTCTGCACCAGCGCCTGGGAAACCGGGTCCAAAGAAGACGGGGAAGGAGACTGAGTCGGTCCACCGTCTTCAGGCAGCAGCCGCAGTGAGGGGGGGCCCGAAAAGCCAATCGGGTCCTTCCAAGTCGGGTGGCTCCAAGGGCGAAGCGGATACCGGGGTGGCTGCCAAGCAGAGCGTAATCGCGGCTGGTGAGCGCACCGGGACCGAAGAACCCATGGGAGCCCCGGCGGGCAGCGTCTCTGCACCACGGGGTGGAAAGCCGTCGTACCAGGACAGGAGACGAGCGGCTTTCATCCTGTCCAACGAAGACCCGAACTTCAAGGCGTCAGCCGAAGGAAAGGAGCAGAGGCTGTGGGCCTGCTCAATCCTTCCACTGTTCCAGCCAGCCAAAGCCGGAAAGGGCGCAGCCAAGGCCGCCAACAAGCGGCAACGCTCAGCGGAGGACCCCGCAAATCAGCCAGGCCAAGCCCAGCAAGCCAAGCGGGTGAAGACCCACCTCACGAACCGGTCGTTCGCTGAGGTGGCGAGGGGCAGGACCCTGATCGGTGTCCTGGACAGGGGCGCCGAGGACGGCCATGTCCCTCGCGATAAGTGGCACCTGGTGGAGAACGAGCTCCAGGACCGGTTCCTACTGGAACTGGAGGAGAACGGCGGACCACCGCCAAAGTGTGAGGACGCAGGGTGGCATCAAGGCAAGGTGAAAGCCATCGCCTGCCAAGACGCTCGCTCTGCGGCCCTCTACATGAAGGCGGTGGCGGCCCTAAAAGAGGTCTATCCAGGGGCGAAACTGGAGGCCGTGAAGTGGGAAGATGTCCCTAGTCGCCCGAGAGCCAGAGCGTGGGTCTCGGCTAAGCCTGCAGAGCCTGAGAAGATCCTCAGGTTACTGCAGGTCTGCAACCCCCACCTTCCTACAGCCGATTGGAAGGTGGCAAAGGTGGAGGATATCCAAGGGCAGAGGCGCCAGGTTATCCTCGTCCTAAATGAGGAATCCATTGATCTCCTCGCAAAGTCGGACGGTGTAGTGGATTATGGCTACAAGAAGGTCACCATATCCACTTACAAGTCCGATCGCAAGGGCAGGCAAGTGGAGGTCGAGCCAGACCCGGAGCTGCCGGAGATCCCGAAAGAGGGGGCCTCGTGCGAGGAAGACAACCCGGCGTCGGATGCGGCGTCCATGATGTCGGACGATATCTTGGACGACTACGCGTTCGACGAGAGCGACCTAGCCAGAGGTCTCAGCCACATCGTTGTCGGGGAGGAGCCGGAGTCCCCTGACAGCGATCTAGAAGTAACAATGGTGGAGGCGAGCCTCAGGAATGTCGTTGACGCTCCTGCAGATAAACCTCCACCATTGTAAGGCAGCATGCGCTGCTCTACTGCTCCACCTGGCCAAGGATGGAGCCGACATAGTCCTCATTCAGGAGCCCTGGATCCTCGGAAACAGGGTCTCCGGTCTGAGGACTTCTGACTACAAGCTATATGTAGCTGAAACCGCAGGTAAAATTCGTACCTGCATTCTTGCAAAAAGAGAGTTGCACCTATTTTTGCTCCCAAATTTCAGCAATGAAGACCACACCGCAGTGAGCCTCGAAGGCCAGGAGCGCTCACTGAGGATCTGCTCCGCATACATGGGGCATGAACAAACAGACCCCCCTCCACACGCGCCTCTCCGGGCTCTAATCGCAGACTGCTCGGCCAAGGACATCGGCCTAATTGTGGGGTGCGATGCCAATGCACATCACTGTCAGTGGGGAAGCACTGACACAAACGAAAGGGGTGAGTACCTTTTCAGTTACTTACTGACCACTCAGATGGTCTTACTAAACCGGGGTAGTGATCCCACCTTTATCATTAAAAACCGCAAGGAGGTCCTGGACCTCACGCTTGCCTCTCATGAGATACAGCGTAACATTGTATCCTGGAGGGTCCTGGAAGAGCACTCCTTCTCGGACCACAGGTACGTGGAAACTGTCTTCTCCTTCTCAGTACCGAAGCCAGTCCGATTCCGAAACATCAGGCGGACAAACTGGACTCGGTACTCTGATTACCTCTGTCGTGTTCTCCCTGAGCCCCCATCTGAGGAGGAGTTCTCCACGGAGGCCACGACTCGTCTTCTTAAGATCTTTACCGACGCCTGCAATAAGGCGCTCGACAAAGCATGCCCCTCTGGCAAGAACAGAGGCCGGAAGAAACCTGAATGGTGGAATCCGAAACTGGGTGAACTCCGGAAAGCCTCCCGGAGACTCTTCAATAAAGCTAAGGCTGAAAACGTTGAGCAAAACTGGGCCGAATACAAGGCCAGTCTGTCAACCTACAACAAAGAACTTAGAAAAGCCAAACGCGCCTCCTGGCGTAAGTTCTGCAGCGAAATCGAGAGTAACTCAGAAGCCTCACGCTTGCGCAGAGTTCTCTCGAAGACAACACCCACCCTGGGCTACTTGAAGAACACCGACCAGTCGTGGACTACGTCCAGCGAGGAGTCGCTAAATCTTCTCCTAAATACCCACTTCCCTGGCTGCGATGAAAACAGACCCAACTACCTCGCGCCTCCTTCTGTCGCCTCAAATGCCATCTTGGGACTGCTAAGCCAGGAAAACATTTCCTGGGCGATCAGAAGCTTTAAACCCTACAAGTCCGCGGGGCCAGACGGCATTTTCCCTGCCCAACTGATTCACGCGGGACATAAAGCCATTAACTGGCTCAAAATAATTTACGAGGGAATCTTCTCCCACGGGTGCATTCCTGACACCTGGCTTCAGACCAAAGTCGTATTCATACCCAAGGCAGGCAAGCCCTCGCACACTGCCCCAAAAGATTTCAGACCCATAAGTCTATCGTCTTTTCTTCTAAAGGCGATGGAGCGGCTCCTGGGGCTGCATCTAACGGCGTGCATTCCGTCCAGTCTGATCTCAGACTCCCAGCATGCCTATCGGAAGGGAAGATCCACCGAAACGGCCCTACACTCGATCACATCGATCATCGAAGCGTCCCTTAACTTTAAGGAGTACACCCTAGTAGCCTTCCTCGACATAGAAGGCGCCTTTAACAACATCCTTCCGACCGCCATCACGGGCGCACTGACGGATCTGGGCGTTGACTCCAGGACGGTGAGCCTGATCGATCAGATGCTACAATGCAGGACGGTTGAGGCATCACTGGGGACGTCAACGTGTACCAGATTTGTCAGCAGAGGCACACCGCAGGGCGGAGTCCTCTCGCCCCTCCTATGGAACGTGGCAGTGAACACACTGCTGCGGGAGATAGAGGGGGTGGCTGCCGTGTGGTGGCGTACGCGGACGATGTTGCCATAGCATTCTCCGGAAAATTTCCGCAGACATTGTGTGAGTGCATGACAAGTACTCTCACGAAAATGTCGAAATGGGCAGACAAATGCGGGTTAGGCGTCAACCCGTCTAAAACGGAACTGGTGCTTTTCACTAGGAAGTACAAAGTTCCGGTACTGATTCCCCCAAGACTATGTGGGGAAACGCTAGTCTTCAGCAACAACGCCAAGTATCTTGGCCTAATCCTCGATAGAAAGCTCGATTGGAAATTGAGCATAGAGGATAGAGTAAAGAAGGCCACAGTGGCCCTCTATACCTGCAGGAAAGCCATCGGACTAAAATGGGGAATGACCCCCTATATAGTTCGGTGGCTCTACACCGCCATCATACGACCAATCATGCTCTATGGAGTGGTGGTATGGTGGCCAGCCTTGGACAGAAGGACATGCCTCAATAAACTCAGCAGAGTTCAACGCATGGCAGAGCTATGCATAACTGGCGGGCTACGCACTACTCCAGGGGAAGCCCTGGATACTGTGCTGGACCTCCTCCCTGTGGATCTCATGGGAAAGAAGGTGGCAACACTTTCCGCCCTCAGAATGAGAGAAGCCAGACTGTGGAAAGCATCCGCGGTTGGGCACTCGGGAATCCTGATGAGACTCCCGCAATTACCAGAGAGGACAGATTACTGTATCCCCAGTGATCACCTCTCGACGCCCTTCCAGGTATCAATCCCATCTAGGGAGGACTGGGAGATGGGCGAACCAGGACCTGCAAATGCGGTCCACTTCTACACTGATGGCTCAAAGCTAGACGGCCGCGTGGGAGGCGGAGTCTACTGCAGCGAGCTGAACATCAGTCATTGCTTCAGGCTCCCGGATCACTGTAGTGTGTTCCAAGCGGAGGTTGAAGCCATCAAGGAGGCCATTTCGATTGTCTCCAAATTACTTCTAGATACGCACTTAGTGTGCGTCTTCTCGGACAGCCAAGCAGCTATCAAAGCTCTAGGCTCAATATCGTCGAACTCAGCGACTGTAAATGACTGCCGCAGGTCTCTGCACGAGATCGCAGAGCAGTTAGATCTCTTCCTTATATGGGTCCCCGGCCACAGGGACATCGAGGGGAATGACGCCGCCGACGAGCTAGCCAGGCAGGGTACTACGATTCCTCTCCTACCGGAGAGGGAGCAAGTAGCGATGCCCTTGGCTACCTGCAGGCTCCTAACGCACGAATTGTTCGAGCAAAATGCCAATAGGAGATGGCAGCAAACCGTTTCCTGTAAAGTCTCAAGATTGATATGGCCATATCGATCGAAGAAGCGCTCAGCAGAGCTGTATAAACTCAGCAGAGCACAGTGCTCTGCAGTTACTAGAGCCATTACGGGACACTGGCAGATCGGCACTCACGCCTCTAGACTGTCAATCCCTCATAACGACTTCTGCAGGAGTTGTCGCGACGAGGAGGAGGAGGAATCGGTCCCCCACTTCTTCTGCCACTGCCCAGCCCTTGGAAATCGTCGTCTTCGTATTCTCGGGGCCGCTTTCCTCACGGACATTTCGGACCTGTCCGTAATCAAACCAGGGACCTTGTCCAAATACATCCAAGCCACCGGATGGGACTGCCCTTAACCTGCAGAAGTATGCTCTCACGGTTCGGGCAACGCGAAGGGGCACATGCCCATGCGGCAACACAACGGACCTTTTATAGGTCCAAGTGAGCTTGGGGGCGGGAGGCTCTTATCCCCCCCCTCCCGGCTACCGCCTTAACCTAACCTAACCTTCAATAAATGTGGCCGTCGCTTCTGCACTTTCTTTGCACTTTAAGAACTAATCATTGTTCGAAGAGCAGCGGTCACACTATGGCTAAACACTTGAGTGGCATATTTGATCTTCATTTTTTTTAAAAGCTGTTTGGATATATGTATATGCTTTGTTGTTAACATCGGGCAGAGTCGCGTTGAATTTCTGGAATCGGTTTCATACAGTTCTTCGACTATTTTCCATGAAACAACGCCATCAGGGGTATAAAGATTTTTATTTCGGACAATGTTCCTTAGCGATTTAATTAAATGTGGAATATCGTAAATCGCAAGTATTTCGTTATCTTTCACTTTAAAGCTGGGGTTCTTAATGTCGACTCCCAGTCTTCTGAAAACAGCTCTAATATTTGATCCCAGGTCGCAAATATCTGCTCGTAGATTAAGCCCTAAAGTTTGTGCTTGTTCAATATTAGCTGTCACTTTATTTAAAAGGGCTTCGTGTTTTATACCGTTTGCAGTTACAGTATAGCTTAAAACGTATTTCCAGTTTTCGAATAGGCCTCTTATCATGAAAACACAGACTTGCTGCCATAAATGGCTTTTTTTATTTTGGCCATCACTTTCGTAGCCTTGAGTTTCATCGAGTGCAATATTATAATGAAGATCTCGTTTGATCATAATTTCGTTAAATAAAATTACTGCTTCGTTTGCCTTAGAGCTTATTCTATCAAAAATTGTCTGTCTTTTCTTAAAGCATGATACATATCGTTTTTGCCTCCACAGAAACATAAGACATCTTGGCTATTATGGGAATAATATTTTAAGTTAGTTGTTTTAATTCTGTTACGCCTATTCTTGGGATGTTCAGGCCTTTTTAAGGCCAAAAATCGATCTTTAAATTTTTTAACGCCATTCTCTCCTTTTTTTTGGTCAGCCATTAATTCATAATATTTGTATCTATAATATTTCTCGTTTTGTTCTCTTTTTAGGCAATTTTCACAGAACTTGATATCAATTGATTCTTTATTTTCTAATGAAACTTTATGAAGTTTAATGCTGGAATTGCATTCGCCTTTAATTTACACACTCCTAAATACTTAACATCAAAATTCCGGTCACAAATTCGTGCATTTTTTTTCATCAAATGGCTATCCAAACCACAAACCTCAAACCATTTATTAAACATTAATAAATTCTGTGGAAATTTAAATAATCTAACAGGGAAATCGGAAGAACTATTTCTATACCCACTGAGACAGGAAGAAATAATGCATTTTCTAAGAAGCTTGTCACCAAGACATCAAGCCAACAGTAATTTTGAATACCCTCATGTAATTTACGAATGTAATAAACTGATATATTTATGTAAATATTATGCACATAAAATGTTTCATAATTGACTTAATATTAAAATAATTTTCCATGAGAGTATTCATGGTGCGAGCGACATCTAAATTTTTCCGTTCGTTCTCTTTGTAGTGACCAGACGTGTTTTTGTTTTGCGCTCCGCTTCTTATCCTTTTATTTTGCAAATACAGCCGGTGTTTTTTCAAAATAAACCTCGATTGAAATCCTCATTCGACCTACAGTAGAAAATCTGTCCTATAACGCGAGTGCATGTCTATTGTTATTATTAAAAATTTGATTTTGAAATTAGTTCTGTGCGTTGGTTAATCGTGTGTTTTGTGTGTTGCTTTCTGTAAGTATGCTCACGCTGAGGTTAGTCCGCTCTTTATCTTGCTTTAGCTATCACTCTCTCCCTATTATCCAAATAACTGTTCTTTCTCTCTCGCTCTTTTACCTTTCTGAGCTCTCTGTTTAGTAGCTCTCGATATAAACAGCTCTCCACCCCGCTCTCTTTTTACTAATTCCGCTTTGAGCGTTTGTCTGGCACATTGGTCTGATACCAATTTGTTTTGGAATTTTAAATAGTTGATTTTTTTTTTTTTTTGTAAGTAAAATGGAATTTGCTGTGGTCTGCGCCAAAAAATCATGCAATAAGCAGATCACCCACGATCAGCCCTTTATCCCCTGCTGGCTCTGCGACAGCGTAGTGCACGCAAAATGCGCTGGATTTTCTGGCCTTGTGGGTGATGCCATTTCAAAGCGTACTGGTTTGCACTACAGTTGCGAGGCATGCCGTGCGGTGGAGAAAGACATGGTAGTTTTTATGAGGCAGACGCGGAGTGGCTTTAAGGAGCTGACCGTTGGTTTTAAAAACATGGAGGCTCAGTTTAGCGGTTAAAACTGCTGAATGAGTCTCCGAGGCGCAAAAGGGTCACTCCGCGGCAAGTGCTAATAGTCGCTCAGCCGCTCGTTGCCGAAAATCGGACTCCGACCACTCAAAGTGTGCAGCAGCTGATTTCGTTTGCCACTCCAAGGGCAACGACAGCTGCTGGCGATGCAGATTCGGTTGCCGAATTCATCGCTTCGGAGAATGTGCAGCCAAGTACGTCTGCAGCGTCCGTGTCCGTAGTGTCCGCAAGCTCACTAGTTGTCCCGTCCATCCCGATCCCACCAGTAAATAGACGTTCCGGACCTCCGGATATTGCCACCACAGGTACTAGGCCTGTGGTGCCCAAGCCACTGGTGGGAGTCCCACCAAAACCACAAGTTTTGTCTCACGGCTGGCCCCTGATCTCACATCGAATGATGTAATTACTTTTATTCAAAGCAGAATAAAATCCGTGGGTTTAAAGGTGGTTAGGTTAGGTTAGGTTGACCCGGACGGCCCTCAGAGGGGGCCCCACATAGGCCAGTATGGCCCTTAGTTGTCCGGATAGGGGGGGGGGGGTATGAACCGTCGCGGCAGTGTTTAGTGGGTTTTGAAGTCCTCGAGGATCGAGGTATTTTTCGCATAGGCCAGTAGTTGCTGTGGCGTCCTCTTGGACGCATCTTCCAGTGATGCCAGCACTGGGGCGCCCAGGTATCTCCTCCTTGCCCTTAAGAGAGCAGGACAGTTGCAGATGAGATGTTCTAGGGTTTCGGTTGCCCCAGGTTCGTCACATTTCCTACAACTGTCTCTGTTTGTGATTCCTAGCTTTGTCGCATGCGCCGCAGCCAGGCAGTGTCCCGTTAATATTCCCACTAATAATCTGCAGTCCTTCCGTGGTAGGTGCAGCAGGTAGTGGCTGAGTTTGTCATTGCGTTCCTTGCACATGATTTTCGAGGTTCTGCAGGCGGTGGTACTCCTCCACCTACATTCGGTTTGTGATCCGACCTGTTTTTCTAGATCGCTTTGCAGCGTTCTGAGGGAGACAGGCACGTTCTCGGTTCTCGTATTCGCCAGCCCGACGCCTCCCTTAGCTAGTACGTCCGCCGTCTCGTTCCCTTCGAAGCCCTGGTGGCTGGGAATCCAGTAGATCCGCACTGACTTTGTCGTGCTTAGGGTATCTAGTGCCTCCCTGCTCGCCAAGACATTTCTGGAACTGACTGCGGACGACTGCATGGATCTTATCGCCGCTTGGCTGTCGACGAATAGGTTGACCGCATCGTGTGCTCTTTCAGTGAGAAGAGCGACTTCTGCTGCTTTCCTGATGGCAAAAACCTCTGCCTGGAATATGCTACAATGGTCCGGTAGCTTATATGACAGCCTTATCTCAGGGTCTGTACAGTATAGGCCCGCTCCTACTCCTCCGTCTATCTTGGAGCCGTCCGTATATATATTGAGGTGCTCCGTTTGGTCTCTTCCGATTTTCCAGTCTTCAGGTCCCAAGGATGCAGTTGTTTTTACGTCGAGGCATGTTTGGGGGGTCATGTAATCAGTTGATCTGTTCATTTCCCTTCCAATTGAACTATGCCCGTATTCTTGTGGCGACATATTTCCTGAAGCGATGAGGCGTTGTGCTGCCTTTCCTGCAGTCAGACGGGCGTGGATGTCTAGGGGTTCGATTCCAAGTAGGGTTTCGAGTGCTTTTGTTGGGGTTGACCTCAGCGCCCCTGTAATACAGAGCAAAGCCTGTCGCTGAGTCCTTTCCATAAGCTTATGATACGTTTTCTTTCCAGTAGCTTGCCACCACACTAAGACTCCATACAGCAGAGTTGATCGCACCACCGAGATGTAAATCCAATGCATCAGAGCCGGAGACAGGCCCCATGTGCTGCTGAGCATCTTCTTGGATGCGTAAAGCGCAATGGTGGCCTTCTTCACCCTTTCCAATACATTGGGTTTCCATGCCTGTTTACTATCCAGTACTGTGCCCAGGTATTTGACTTGTGTTTTTGGGGTTAGCCTAGTTTGATTGATCTTCGGGGGGGTCCATATCGGTACCTTGTACCTCTTGGTAAAGAGGATGAGGTCCGTCTTGTCCGCGTTGATACTGAGTCCTACTTCTTCCGCCCACTCGCGTATCTCCCTGAGTGTTCGTTGCATTAGTGAGCTGAGGGTCGATGGGCAAACACCCGTAATAAGTATGCTTATATCGTCTGCATAAGCTGTTATTATTGGGGCCTTCCTTTCGTATCTCTTGATGAGGTCGTCGACCACCAGATTCCACAGGAGGGGCGACAGGACTCCACCCTGGGGTGTGCCTCTGTGTGCCTCTTTCACCATGGAAGCGGTGCCCCACTCTGATTGCACCCGTCTGCAACCTAGGAGGTTCCTTATCCACAGGTTGATTGCTGGGTGTGTATTAGTTGCTACCAGGCAATTTGTTATTGCTTCCGTAGCCACGTTGTTGAATGCTCCGGAGATGTCCACGAATACTCCCAGTGCATACTTTTTATTGTGAAGGGCTTTCTCAATGGTAGCTACAACCGAATGTAGTGCGGTCTCCACCGATTTCCCTTTAGTATAGGCATGCTGCTTGGTTGACATCAGTCCCCCTACCTCATTCCTGATGTGTAAGTCCAGCAGCTTTTCTAGCGTTTTTAATATAAAGGAGGTAAGGCTTATCGGTCTATAGTCCTTGGGACTCGCATGGCTGCACTTTCCTGCCTTTGGGAGGAAGACAACTCTCGAGGTTCTCCATTGGATAGGGATATAGCCAGTACTTATACAAGCTGTGAATATTGCGGAGAGCCATGGGGTAATCGCCTCTTTGGTCACCTGCATCATGGCTGGGAATATCCCGTCAAGTCCTGGTGCTTTTGTGCCCGCAAAGGAGTCTATTGCCCAGTGGATTCGCTTGGTGGTTAACAAATCTGTTGGGGGGTGTTGTTCCTCGGTTGCTAGGTCCTGGTGCTCTTTGGCATCAGCGACCTCGGTGCAACCAGGGAAATGTTCCTCCATTAGTGCTGTTAGGGCTTCGTCACTGCCCTCTGTCCACTGTCCGTCATCTAGCTTTAATTGGCTTTGTATGGTAGGCTGCTTAGAGAGCAGCTTCCGTAGCCGTGCGGTTTCTGGTACTTTCTCGATGTTGGAGCAGAAGGTCCTCCACGAGTTCCGTTGTGCTTTACGTATTTCCTTCTTGTAGCTCCTGAGTAGGAGTCTGTATTCCTCATAGACGATCCCTTCGTTCGCTTGTTTGGCGATCTTAAAGAATTCCTTGAGGTTGTCCCTTTGAAGAGAGAGATCCCGGCTCCACCAGAGTGGCTTGGACCTCTTCTTCGTCCTCGAGGGTTTGCACGATGTGTGGTAGGCGTCCAGCAACGCGTTGGATAGGGTTTCTAGAGACTTCTCTATGTCCTCCGCGGATTTCACTGTGCCCGGACTCGCGAGCTTCGAAGTAACTGTCTTTTTAAACTTTTCCCAGTTTGTATTCCGGGGGTTTCTATAGACTATTACCTTCGAAGAATGTTTGAAGTCGCACTTAAACTGAATGTACTTGTGATCTGAGAAGGAGGGTCTTTCAAGGACCCTCCAGCTAGATACCGTAGTACTGTTTCCCGTTGCTAGTGTTAGGTCTAGCACGTTGGATGAAGTCGGACCCACGAAGGTGTGCTCCTCCCCGACATTTGCTATATATAGATTAGTTGCTAGTATAAAGTCTAAGAGTGACTCACCTCTATCATTGATGTCGGTGCTTCCCCACACATTGTGGTGGGCATTGGCATCCGTCCCGATGACGAGTTGATAGTTTTTGGTGCCGGCTTCTGTCACCAGGCTCCTGAGTTCGTCGGGTGGTGCGGGTCTGTCGTGAGCCATGTAGCAGGAAGCCACCAGAAGGCGCTTTTCCTCGCTTTCCAGCATCACAACCGTCAGGTCATCCGTGCTGTAATTAGACATAAGGTAAGCATGGATTCCCTTTCGTACGAGTACGACGGTTCTGTTCCTGCTTACCGATGTTGCGTAGAAAAGGTTGTGATTTGAGGACTTTAGTCCGGCCACTGAATTGCCTGTCGCAATCCAGGGCTCCTGGACTAGAGCTATGTCGGCGAGCCCTTGCTCCATGGCGATGAGAAGCTCCGCCGACTGCAAGTTTAGCTGCAGCACACTCAGCATGGGTGGCTGGCTCACTTGCATCCGACGGGTTGACTACTAACGTCTGGTCACCGTCTTCCTCGTCTTCGTCCTCAAGCGCAAGACCCTGGGCGGCCTCCACGATGGACTCGAGACCTAAGTCCTTTTCCACCTCGCCTACCTGCAGGGTATGCGCGTCCTTGTCCTCAGGGTGGCGCTTTTTGAGGCGCAGGTAGACGCTACCCATGCCCCACGCCATCTTCCCGAACTTGGGATACAGCAGATCCTCTGCCTCCTTGTTTATTTGGAGGATCACACATTGGCCCCCCTCGTTGGGTAGTGGGCTACCAATGTGTAGGATCCTCCAATCGGTCGTTGGCACGTCCGCGTTTTGCCGCTGAAGGAGCTTCAGCGCTCGGTCTCCCTGGATTGTGATGGGGAAGAGTACCTTCGCCTTAGGCTTGGACGGGATAAGCTCCCGGTCCACAACCTCCAGCTTGGCCCCCTCCCACATCGCCTCCAGTTGGCAGACCGTACGCGTCAGCCACCTTAGAGTTGGATCGTCGTTGCACTTTAGGATCTTACCCCATTTAGCCACCCAGCACCATCGAACGTGGGCATAGGGGCCGCGGGGTCTTCTTCCATGTGTGCAAGCAGTGCGTCGACGAGACGCGCGTGCACAAGCTTCCACTGTGCCGCTGACATCTTGCCGTTTTCCTCGCTCCGGTCGATGAGTGCCACGATCAAATGTCGTTTGGTCACATCGCTGACCTTCGCGTTCGATTTCGATGGCTTCTTGGCCACTTTCGGTGGAGGGGCTGCACTCTTGGGCCCGCGTTGCCGCTTGCTCGCCGGAGTGTCTTTAATGGCACTCTCAGTCGAGCGTTGCCTCTTGGTGGCCATCATCTCCTCCACCTTATTGGCATATTCGCCATTCGACACCCTCATCTGTGGCATCTGGGCGTAATGTAGTCGGCCCTCCTCTACTCGCTGCTCGGCCCAGGCTAGCTTGACCTTCTCCTCCTGGGAGATGTCTACTTTACCTTGCAGCCGGCTTTTGATATTGAGGGCCGCTTTGTATTGTGCTTTGGCCATCATCCCCTCCTTGGAACGCTTCGGCCCTTCCCTACGCAGGGAAAGGTGGAGAAGTTTAACTTTTCTTATGCCAGGGAGATAGCCTCAATTAAGATAAGCGTCTCCCCAACTCAGTTTGACACCATTTGCTCTGCCAAATTTTGGCCGGAGCATTTGGTGGTGAAGGAGATTAGGTTAGGTTAGGTTAGGTTCAGGCGGTAGCCTGGGGGAGTGATGAAACCCTCCCAAGCTCACTTGAACCTGTAGAAGGTCCGTTGTGGTGCCGCATGGGCGTGTGCCCCTTCCCAGTGCCTAAAAACCGTGGAGAAACAGGCTGTTGCAAATTAAGGGCAGTCCCGTCCAGAGACTTTACAGGAAACGGTTTGCTGCCATCTGCTATTGGCATTTTGCTCGAACAATTCGTGCGTGAGGAGCCTGCACGTAGCCAGAGGCATCGCTACCTGCTTCCTCTCCATAAGGAGAGGAATTGTAGTACCCTGCCTTCCTAGCTCGTCGGCGGCGTCGTTCCCCTCGATGTCCCTGTGGCCTGGGACCCATATTTGGAAGAGGTCTAACTGCTCTGCGATCTCGTGCAGAGACCTGCGGCAGTCATTTACAGTCGCTGAGCTCGACGATATTGAGCCTAGAGCTTTAATAGCTGCTTGGCTGTCCGAGAAAACGCACACTAAGTGCGTGTCTAGAATTAGTTTGGAGACGATGGAAATGGCCTCCTTGATGGCTACAACCTCCGCTTGGAACACACTGCAGTGGTCCGGGAGCCTGAAGCAATGACTGATGTTCAGCTCGCTGCAGTAGACTCCGCCTCCCACGCGGCCGTCTAACTTTGAGCCATCAGTGTAGAAGTGAACCGCATTTGCGGGTCCTGGTTCGCCCATCTCCCAGTCCTCCCTAAGTGGGATTGATACCTGGAAAGGCGTCGAGAGGTGATCACTAGGGACACAATAATCTGTCCTCTCTGGTAATTGCGGGTGTCTCGTCAGGATTCCCGAGTGCCCAACCGCGGACGCTTTCCACAGTCTGGCTTCTCTCATTCTGAGTGCGGAAAGTGTTTCCACTTTCCTTCCCATGAGATCTATGGGGAGGAGGTCCAGCACAGTATCCAGGGCTTCCCCTGGAGTAGTGCGTAGCCCGCCAGTTATGCATAGCTCTGCCATGCGTTGAACTCTGCTGAGTTTATTGAGGCATGTCCTTTTGTCTAAGGCTGGCCACCATACCACCGCTCCATAGAGCATGATCGGTCGTATGATGGTGGTGTAAAGCTACCGAACTATATAGGGGGTCATTCCCCATCTTAGTCCGATGGCTTTCCTGCAAGTATAGAGGGCTACTGTGGCCTTCTTTACTCTATCCTCTATGCTCAATTTCCAATCGAGCTTTCTATCGAGGATTAGACCAAGATACTTGTCGTTGTTGCTGAAGATTAGCGCTTCCCCACATAGTCTTGGGGGAATCAGTGCCGGAACTTTGTACTTCCTAGTGAAAAGCACCAGTTCCGTTTTAGACGGGTTGACGCCTAGACCGCATTTGTCTGCCCATTTTGACATCTTCATGAGTGTGCTTGTCAGGCACTCACACAGCGTCTGCGGCAATTTGCCCGAGAATGCTATAGCAACATCGTCCGCATACGCCACCACGCGGCAGCCACCCCCCTCTATCTCCCGCAGCAGTTCGTTCACTGCCACGTTCCATAGGAGGGGCGAGAGGACTCCGCCCTGCGGGATGCCTCTACTGACAAATCTGGTGGACGTTGACGTCCCCAGTGATGCCTCAACCGTCCTGCATTGTAGCATCTGATCGATCAGGCTCACCGTCCGGGAGTCAACCCCCAGGTCCGTCAGTGCACCCGTGATGGCGGTCGGGAGGATGTTATTAAAGGCGCCTTCTATGTCGAGGAAGGCTACCAGGGTGTACTCCTTACAGTTGAGGGACGCTTCTATGATCGATGTGATCGTGTGTAGGGCCGTTTCGGTGGATCTTCCTTTCCGATAGGCATGCTGGGAGTCTGAGAATAGACTAGGCGGAATATTTAACGTGAGATGCATCCCCAAAAGCCGTTCCATCGTCTTCAGAAGGAAGAACGATAGACTTATGGGTCTGAAATCTTTGGGGGCAGTGTGCGAGGGCTTGCCTGCCTTGGGGATGAAGACGACTTTGGTATGAAGCCAGGTTTCCGGGATATATCCATGGGAGAAGATTCCCTCGTATATCCTTTTGAGTTAATTAGTGGCTTTTTGTCCAGCGTGAATCAGTTGGGCAGGGATGATGCCATCTGGTCCCGCGGATTTGTATGGTTTGAAGCTTTTTATTGCCCAGGAAATGTTCTCCTGGCTTAGCAGGTTCATGATAACACTTGAGGCAACGGAGGGAGCCGCGATGTAGTGTGGTCTGTTTTCATCGCAACCGGGAAAGTGGGTGTTAAGGAGAAGATTAAGCGACTCATTGCTGGACGTTGTCCATGATTGGTCGGCGTTCTTCAGGTAGCCCAGAGTGGGTGTAGTCTTCGAGAGAACTTTGCGCAAGCGCGAGGCTTCCGAGTTATTCTCAATGTCGCTACAGAACTTACGCCATGAGGCGCGTTTGGCTTTCCTCAGTTCTTTATTGTAAACTGACAGACTGGCCTTGTAATCGGCCCAGTTCTGCTCAGCGTTTTCAGCCTTAGCTTTATTGAAGAGTCTTCGGGAGGCTTTCCGGAGTTCCCTCAGTTTCGGATTCCACCATTCAGGTTTCTTCCGGCCTCTGCTCTTGCTAGAGGGGCAGGATTTATCGAGCGCCTAATTGCAGGCGTCGGTAAATAGTTTAACAAGATGAGTCGTGGCTTCCCTGGAAATCTCCTCCTCAGGTGGAGTCTCAGGGAGAACACGACAGAGGTGGTCTGAGTATCGAGCCCAGTTTGTCCGCCTAAGGTTCCGAAATTGAGCTGGTCTCGGTGGTGAAAAAGAGAATACGGCTTCCACGTACCTGTGGTCCGAGAAGGAGTGCTCTTCCAGGACCCTCCAGGATACGATGTTCCCGATTAACTCATGAGAGGCAAGTGTGAGGTCCAGGACCTCCTTGCGGTTTTTAATAATGAAGGTGGGATCACTCCCCCTATTTAAAAGGACCATCTGAGTGGTCAGTAAATAGTTGAAAAGGTACTCACCCCTTTCGTTGGTGTCAGTGCTTCCCCACTGGCAGTGGTGTGCATTGGCGTCGCACCCTGCGATTAGGCCGGTGTCCTTGGCCTCGCAGTCTGTGATTAGCGCCCTGAGCGCCTGTGGAGGGGGGTCTGGTTGGTCGTGACCCATGTACGAGGAGCAGATTCTCAGTGAGCACCCCTGGCCTTCGAGGCTCACTGCTGTTTGGTCTTCATTGCTGAAATTTGGGAGCAAAAATAAGTGCAAATCTCTTTTTGCAAGGATGCAGTGCAATATCAGTGACATTCCTGAGGTTCACCTCCACCATTGTCCTGTCGTGGTCGCTCTCCGAAGAGTCCAACTCCTCCCCGACCCCGATGTGCTTGAGATCCCTAGTGAGATTGCTCACGTCTGACACGTAACCATCTAGGATGTCATCCGACACCACTGATGCCACGTCTGACACCGCAGGCTTGATCTCCATGCTAGGGATCTCCGGGGGCTCCAGGTCTGGCTCGACCGTCGGTTGCAAGGATGCAGTGCAATATCAGTGACATTCCTGAGGTTCACCTCCACCATTGTCCTGTCGTGGTCGCTCTCCGAAGAGTCCAACTCCTCTCCGACCCCGATGTGCTTGAGATCCCTAGTGAGATCGCTCACGTCTGACACGTAACCATCTAGGATGTCATTCGACACCACTGATGCCACGTCTGACACCGCAGGCTTGATCTCCATGCTAGGGATGTCCGGGGGCTCCAGGTCTGGCTCGACCGTCGGTTGCATGCCCTTGGAGTCGGACTTGTACGGTACTACGACTACCTTCTTGTAGCCGTAGTCCACAGCGCCCTCCGTGTCGTGAAGAAGTCTGACCGACTCCTCGTTCCCCCCCGGTAACCGGGTCGCCCTTGGGGCCCCCCGACGTGGATTGGCCCGATTGGCTTTTCGGTCCTCTCCTCACAGCGCCTGCTGCCTCGAGACGGTGGACCGACTTAGTCTCCTTCCCCGTCTTTTTGGGCACTGGTTTTCCAGATGCGTTTGTAGAGGGATGGTCTTTTCCCTCCGGCACTTTAGGAGGAGTGCCGTGCTCCTTTGCGGTGTTTTTTGTTTTTAATATTTGAATTTGGCATATTTGATCCCACGAGTAGGCGGGAAGGGGTTAGTCGCCCGACGCATAGCCCGCGTGCCCCGGGAAGCCTTATTAAAACTGGAGGTCGGCAGGTATCCAGAGTCCGCATATAAGCGACCGAGCACCCCCTCGGCCATGCATCCCTCGGCATATGACAGTGTCACCTTGGATTGGGGTTATTTCACTGAGAGTTTTCTTCTCTCCGCCCGACTACAATTAGCCAGCATCCTGGCAGAGACATGACCGTACCAGGACCTGTTTCCAGCCGCCCTCACGGGGAGAGTATAGTCGCACTTCCGCCGGTGTGTACAGTTACGGCGGGTGCCGGTTCGCTCGTGCCCACCTGTATCCTATGACGCGGAGCACAGTCGCCTTGGATCCAGGGCAAGCCATGAACCCGAGGCGCCTGTGCCCCGTTCCGAGTCTACAGTTGTGACGAGCCGACCCGACATCCGTTTATCCCCCTATAGCACCCGACGGCTGACGGCCGTGAAGGAGTTTAAGGCAAAGAAGAAGAATAGGCCCCCAATAACTCTCACAAATAATCCCAATGTGCCATCCTCATCCTCAACGTCAACCTCAACTTCCTCAACCCTTCTAAAAAAAATAACTTCTCTCTTAGTAACTTATCAGAATGTTAGAGGCTTGCGTAGTAAACTCAGCATTCTTTTCCGGGATAGTTTAGCATTTGCTTCCCACGTTATTGTGCTTACCGAAACCTGGTTAAAGCCGGATATTCTTAGTTCCGAGGACTTAACAGGCCGGTACACAACTTTTAGGAAAGACCGTTCGTCTCGACGTGCAGGAGGGGTTCTAATTGCAGTGAACTCTATCTTCGCGTCGGAACACTTCACAGTCCAAGTCCAACAGAAACTGGAATTCCTGTGTGTAAAACTAATTCTTCCCGCTTTCCCTGTATTCATTACTTGCTCATATATTCCACCTTCTTCGGATATCTCAATTTATGAACAGCACTTGTCCGCTTTAACCGCTGTTTCTTCTTCGCTATCTGATAAGGATCGTATGATAGTTCTTGGTGACTTCAACTTGCCAGGAACTGTTTGGTCTTCGGTAAACGAGTCTAGTAACCTAGTGCCCATGTCACGACATGACTTTGTTGACGGCTTGCTTTACCTGTCCCTGTCCCTGAAAAATTACTTGGTTCGATTGCTTGATCTGTGCTTTGTATCCGATCTCAATAACTTTCAGTCATGGTGCTGTGCAAACTTGTTACAACTTAATGCCGCGAAATGCAAAGTAATGACATTTCATCGTTCTAGCCCCTTGTTGGCTCCCTATACTCTATGTGGCGGTTCTCTTGAGAGAATTACCCTGTTGAATGATCTTGGTGCCTTATTAGACGCAAAGTTAAAGTTTTCCGAACACCATGATAAATAAGGCCATGGGCGTGCTTGGGTTTATAAAGAGGTGGTCAAAAGAATTTGACGACGCCTGTATAACAAAGACTCTCTATACTTCGCTAATTCGTCCGATTTTAGAATACGGCTCCTGTGTATGGTGCCCTCAGTACAAAGTACACCAGGACCGTATAGAATCAGTACAGAAAAACTTTTTACTCTTTGCTCTGCGGGGCCTTAACTGGGATGCGGGTGTAAGACTCCCATCTTACTCTAGTAGACTACTATTAGTAAACCTCCCATCCTTATTTAACCGTAGAAAAATGCTTGGTGTGATATTTATGCACAACTTGATCAGGGGTGACATAGACAGCCCTGATCTGTTGAGCCGCATAAACTTCACGATTCCTATTAGACTGACTAGAAATTTTATACCGTTGTTCCTTCCACTTTGTAGATCGAATTATTCCTTGCATGAACCGTTTAGGGTCTTATGCTCGGATTATAATTCCCTCTACCATATTATATCCACCACTAATTCTCTTCCTCTTATTAAATTATTAATCCTTACACACCTTTCTATTAATTAGTAACTGTAGTGGTATTTGTATTTTGATTGCATGCTTAGTTTCTTAGTAAGTTTAGTACTAATTTTCCTCAAATGTTAGTCTAATAGCTATCTTTCTTGCATGTTCGCGTTTGGTTCGGCTACGCACCGCGCGTCATGCGGCAGCGCCCCTCGGTCGGTTGGGCGGGAGGAGGGCTGCGTTTTGCCTGGGATCCGCGCGTAACAGCCTTCTGCTGGTGTCACACGGGCCACTTGACGGTGCAGTAACTGCATCGCCTCTTGAAAGATGCAGTCATTGCATGTCAACGTCCAAAGAATATTGTGTGGTGCGTACATAGGGAAATATGTTATCAATGAGAGTATTTTGAGAGTCGATGATTGTGCAAAAGTCCGTCTGTAATTTTATGGATCCATTTCGGCGGATGGATCCTGAAGCATTTTCGCATGTTCACCGTCAGCTGTACTTTTTCAATATTACGCCACAGTAACGATGATTTTAGGCAAGCGTTAATTTCATCAGTGTAAGTCGAAAGTGGAATAACCGGAAGTGTTTGTCTAAAATTCTTGATTCGTCTACGTTTGTTGCGTTGTTGGTCAATTCCTCTACGTCTGTCGACTATGTATCTGCTATCTGATTCGCGTAACTGCGCCATGTTCACACGCTGATGTGCATTGTTTTCTTGGATTTTTTCACCTGAAATTCGTACTCTTATATCTCACATGGTTCTAGACTTGATCGTTTGACGACTCAAATTGGCCGTTCAGTGTCATTTTGTCATTGCTCAAATATATTTAATTCTCGGGTTACAATGTTTGTGATTGAACTTCTCTGAAATGGCTCGAACGATTTTCTTGAAATTTTATGTGTTTTCGATTATACTTTTTTTTAGATGTTTTCGCTACCGAGATGAAACGAATAATGATTTCTTACACAATATTCAAACGCCTGGACCGAATTTTTGTTTTGGTCTACTATGATTTCATATGTGTATGCAAACATTTTTTTTATTGAATATCTTTTATAAAATTTGTCTTTGAATTTCGTGACGCCACATTTGCATTAAATGCTATTGGCTCAGATTGGCGAGATTATCTTGGTAATCGTAGTAACAAGTTTCTGGGGTTTACAGGTTGTTGAGACAACGAGCTTTTTCGCTGACTATAAATGTTCAATAATTTCACAAATTAATTATTTCGGAAAATTGTATAAATTTTATTGTAGTTTGTGTCTTGAGGGTGGCCGAAGATGCGGCGAAAAACGTTATATATTTTATTGTTGGTAGTTTTTGTGTTGAGGATGGCCGAAGATGTCAGAGCCTTTTACAAATACTATTGAAGAGTTATATACTTGGATGAGGCAAGCGAGCCGATCTCGAGCCAAAGTAATAGATTGGGGACAAAAAAGGTCTGTTCCCCAACTATATCAAGCGGTAACTAAAATAGAGCTGGCGCAGCTGCTGACAGCATAGGAAAGAAAAAATAACAAGAGCGAGCATAGATACAAAATAGATTATGAGATGAGAGCATGGCAAAGATACGCTTACGTTACGTTAGCTTAGTGCAATGACCAAAACGGTACAGAAAGTGAATGATAGGTAATAGAATGATGTTACTAGATTTGCACTTGGGCTTCGCCTGAACATACTCCCCCCGTGGACGGATCCATGCCTTTCACCTCATCTCGTATAGGCAAAAAGCATAATTTTTCAAGTGCTCTTCGGCCATTTTAGCGGAGAGAAGTTCTCGTCCTTAACAAGAACGACATCATTGACGTGTAGCTCACGATTACGGGTGCTCCACTTCATTCTTTCTTGAAGACTGGTTAAATAAGATTGACGCCAGCGAGACTAAAAGATTTGCTGAAGCTGTGTGACCTTCTGCAAACGGTCCAAGCGATCGACGTTTAAATGAACCAAGTCAGAATCCAAGAAGGTTGTGATAGGGGCGCCAACCAGAAAATGGCTGGGCGTGAGTACATCGAGATCTGCAGGGTCCTCTGAAAGCGGAAACAATGGCCTTGAATTAATGATGGCACAGATATTGCACGCGAGACTGCGCAGCTCATTAAAGCCAAGAAGCGAGGATCCCTGGCACGTCGAAGATTATGTTTAGCAAGCTTGACTGACGCCTCCCACAATCCTTTAAAAGGTGGAAATCTAGGAGGAGATGCACGGCTTCTTGATGACTGTCGCTTAGGAATAGCGACTTAAGTTCCGCCAGTTTGTTCCGCGATCCAGAAAAATTTGTGGCATTATCTGACCAAATACGAATCGGTCTTCCACGGGTGCAAATAAAACGGCGAAGAGCAGAGAGGAACGCAGACGTTGTAAGATCCTTCACAAGCTCGATGTGAACCGCCTTAGTGGAGAAACATATAAAAATGCTCATGTAGCACTTTAGTGGGGGCCGGTTTCGAACTTCTGATTTATATAGGAACGGACCGCCATAGTCAACGCCGGTAACTAAAATGCACGAGATTCGCTAACTCTGTCCACCGGAAGATCTGACATTATTTGCTCGAGAGTTCGAGGCTTCACTCTAAAGCATCTGACACACTTTTGGATTACGTGTGCTACGGACTTTCGGCCACCGATTGGCCAGTACGTTTAACGAATGATGGCTAATAGCGACTGGGGTCCAGCGTGAAAGTGTTTTTCGTGTAAGTGCCGTATCAGAGCAGAAGTGATGGAATGATTCCTGGGCAATATTATGGGATACCGTGCTTCGAAGTCCAAGGTAGAGTTTTTAAGACGCCCTCCAACTCGAAGCAAACCGCAATCATCTAAAAATGGCGAAAGCGAGGCGATCGAGCTTGAAGGAATTTACAAACTTTAATTCTTCCACCAAATATCTTGACGCTCAGTTTGTAATTAGTATGGTTTTTCGTGCCTACAAAACCGGCTCTGGAAGAGCAGGCGTACCTGGCCATTGATCCTTCCTGGCTGGCAAGTATATGGGTCCATGCTTCCAAAGGTTAGATTTGATGAGCCAACGGGTAATGATCCTCGGGCAAGTATATGGGCAGGGTTTAGATCAGTTGGCACGTGCAGCCAAGACATTCCAGATGTGAGTTCCTGAATAATAGAAAGTCTTTAAGCGACAAATACATTGAAGTTGGATGGCTGATTCTTGATCCAAGCCAAAACGACAGTCACACCAGCAATAATAAGAGCAATTGAAGTTCATCAAAGACACTTCATGCATAAGTTGAGCTAGTAGCGCTGCACCACATAATACCAACTTGGGTATTGTAATAGTCTTCAGTGGCGCTGCACGAGATATGAAAGATAGAAGATTTGCCTTGACTCCATTGCCGCCTTGCGAAACAGCGTAGATGCAAGCTCCATAAGCATTCATGCTGGCATCACAAAATCCATACATTTCAAGGTTGCTGCTTCGAAGGAACGATAGGCGCGGGAAAGAAATTTGTTGCATAGAGTCAAACTGCCGAATCAATCCAAGTTGTGCATAAGAAGACTGTCAGACTTTCATCCCAATGAAGCTTTTCTTTGCACAGCTGCTGTATAAATATTTTTGCTTTGGAAATTACTGGCCCTATAAGTCCGAGTGGATCATAAAATCGTGCAATAGTCGACAATACGACTTGCTTAGTTGGTTTCGAAGGGATTTGATTGGGACAGACTGAAAATAATAGCTCATCCGAAGTGGGATTCCATGCCAAACCAGTCTTGGTTACATCGCTGCCAAATGTTTCCCTATATTCACTGGGTATTTGATCGAGTACAAATGTATCGATGGAAAACCATTTCCTGATCTTGAAATTTCCTTTTGCTACGAGTCCTGATACCTGGTGAATTGTTTCCAGCATTTAATTTGTAGTATCTCCAACCGTTAGCAAATCATCCATGTAAAAGTCCCGATGCTTAACTTCAGAGCCAATTGGATATGAAGAACTCTCGTCTGCTGCTAGTTGGTACATAGAACGGATGGCCAGAAATGCTGCTGGTTTCGTTCCATGGTATCCACGGTATTCTTAGCTCCTCGAGGGGTGAGTCACGCCACAGTATGCACTGCAGAGAACTATTTTGGGGCGAGACACGGACGCATCTATACATTTTACAAATGCCACCAGTCAACGCTATACGAACGGTATGAACAGACATCCATGTATCGTTGAGGTAATATCCTGTAGATGTACAGGCGGATCCGTCGAAAACTACACGGAGTTTTGTGGTGGATTTATCTTCTCTTAAGACGCAGTGATGAGGAAGAAAATATTTGCATTGTTTAAGTGAGTCACTTTTAACAGGGGACATGTGGTTTAAGCGGGACCGTGGAAGTGTTTCACTCTCCAGAAGCTTCGCACTAGCTCATCCAAACCAACGGTAGGCGTTTGACTAAATGCCGTCGAACTCGAGGCAGCTAGAAGCACTGAGCTGTGGGAATAATGACCTTTACCTGTGACAACCCAACCGAGACGGGTTTTTTGTATTAAAGGAAGTCCCTTCTCCAATTTAATCTGTCCAACGCATAAAATCTCGTAAAATAAACTGGCTCCAATAAGTACATCGATGCGCTGGAATTTGTTGAAGTGTGGGTCAGCAAGGCTGATATTGGATGGCATTTCGCATTTGGATACATCAAATGAAGAAGCAGGCTGGTTTCCTGTAATACGTGGAGCAACGAGAGCTGTGAGACTCGTGAAGTAATCGAAAGTCCTGGATTGAATGACCAAATTATTTGAACCTTCCGTGTGAAATGCAGAATCAGCGCCGATACCGGATACTGATACCGACCCTTTGGCTCGTTTCAGCTGAAGCTTCTGAGCAAAGCGAGAGGTTATTAAATTAATCTGAGAGCCTGAATCCAGAAGAGCCCGGCAAGGAAGAAGATCACCAAATCGACTCTTTATCATAATGACTGTTGTGGCTAGAAGCACTACGTCTGAGCTAAGATTCTGAGCAGGAGGCGAGCATGGTGATGAAGCGGCAACAAGAGAACTTGAAAGATTGGGGCCTGAGCATGAGTCTGTCTGAATAGGAGACGTAGTAGCGTTTGCAGGTTCCGTGTTAACTGACATAGGCAGCGGATTGTTGATATGTAAAAGGGTACGATGCTTTTCACCGCATGTGCGACAAGAGCCTGAACTGCAGGAGGTATTCCGATGTCCCTTCTTCAAACAGTTGAAGCAAACTCTAAGCTTCCTTGCCTCTCTAAGACTCAAAGATGGCGAAAGGTTTCCAAAGCGAGTGCAACTGTAAATGTTATGCCCTTTATTATTACAGAATACGCAACAAGACTGTGTTTTGAATGAGTGATTCGTTTATGTTTTCCAACCTGACTGCTATGAGTTTAAATCAACATAGCTTGATCCATTGACTCCATGGCTTGACATCTTCCCTCCAAAAAAAAAATTAATATGGTCCTATGTTGGTATAACATTAGGGGACGACAGCTCCTCCCATTTGGTCCTGGTATCAGAGCCGAGATACTTGTATGTGGAGTGAACGATGATGCATCCTGCTATTTCCTCCATGGTACCCATCGACCTTAGCGCTCTCATGTAAGAATACAACTTTTCCGATAATATAAGTAGCTTTGTAGTTGACCCATTTTCAACCGTCTCATGCCTCATAATCTCAGTGACGTGTGCGTGAAAGATTAAACGTTTATTATTGAAACGATTGTTTAAGATGTCCAATGCAATATAATAATTGCTCTCCGATACTTCCAAATACTTTCAATTCGCTTCTAGCTCTTGCTTAAGCCGGTTGTGTTTTTTTCTTGCTCCCGCATTCTCCGCCCTTTGCCTAAATATCATACAACATTGTTGTGTCTTTGTTTTGATTTATTATCGCATCTCTTTAATTTGATTCTACTTTGTGTTAACCACCAGTGTTTTGTTTGTAAACAAGTGTTTAATATACAATATTCGCAACGTAACGCATCGGACTCGTGCAGGCAATTTGTTATTGTTTTTTGCCCAGTCTGCTTTTCGTTATCGCTTCTTCGGTGTGCACTGTTCTCGCGCATCAGCGTTTGCATCGCCCACACTCTCTCGTGAGCATACGCGGGCTTCTCGCATTGTTGCTCTCACTCTCTCTGGATTGCCTATACTCTCCCTCTCTGTGGACTTTTCTTTTGAGTCTCTGCTTTGGTGAGTTTACTGCTCGTTTTCTGCACTTCGTTGGATCATCTGCTTTGAATTGTCTGGCTCGCTCTGCTGTCTGCTCTCCTACTTTACCTGCGATCTCACTCCGTTCTCTTATTATTCGTGCACAGTGATTCTACTGCTGTCAATAATGGCAATCGTTTTAGTGCAAAGAAATGTGAATTCGGTGGTGCTATTATTGGTGATTCATTTCTTAGCTGCTGGCTGTGCGACAATTTTGCCCACATAAAATGTGCTGGTGGTGGAAATTTTGGCCGGCTGAATGATCTGATCTCGAAACGCATGGGCCTGTCTTGGTCATGTCTGGCTTGTCGGGAGATTGAGGCCGAAATGCGCACATTTATGAGACAGACTCGAACTGGGTTTCTGGATGTCCGGAAACAATTTGTGGCTCTCAACGAGAAATTTCTTGCCCTTGAATCACAGTTTCTTGGGCTCAAACTCTTGAGCGAATCGCCTAGACGGAAAATTCCGCATAATGTTACCAATCTCTTGCAACCTATTCCGATTGGTACGCCTGCCTCCCACCTTCATCCATCGGAAGCATTTCCGTGTAGTCATGCCACGCCGTTGTCTGTAAATCCGCCAACGGTGGCTCCGGAGTTCTTTACACCGAGCAATGTGCTTCCTTCGAGCACCCAACTCCCCAACAGCATCAATCCCATCCCTGCAGTTTCTGTGGCCGTCACTTCTGACGCGGTGAGTGCTCCTAGTGCGGGTGTGCTGGTTGCTGACGACGTCTTGCCAATTCCGGCTCCAAATTCTGCTCCAATTCCTACTCCGATTCCTGCTACAGCCATTGCTGCCAATTCCTCTGCCCTTGTACCGAGATCTCTTTTAGGAGTGGCTCCACCATCTCGATCTCGTTCGGGACTTCAACTTAGAGCAGTGGTCCCTCGGAAAGCAATATTTGTTTCTCGTCTTATTCCTGAGGCTACAACGGAGGATGTTAAACAACGTCTTGCCGCTAAACTTAACACTTCGCCTGTTGATAGAGTTGTGACTAAATTTACATTTAAACATAAGCGCAACATATCATCCTTTAAAATTCTTCTCCCTGATTCTTTACTATCCAATTCTCTAGAACCGTCAATATGGCCTGAGCATACAATTGTGCATGAGTTCCTTCTCAAAGATTCGAACTCGAATCCAAGAATTACCGAATATGCTCCAAAAAACTGATGTACTATTTTTCCATGCACTATCAGAACGTTCGCAGTTTGCTGGTAAAATTGCGTCAAATTCATACTAATAGCGCGTCCTTTGATTTCGATGCCATCGCGTTTACCGAAACCTGGCTTAACTCCTCTGTCAATGATCACGAAATTTTCATTGATAGTTACACTATTTATAGAATGGACCGCCCATCTTTCGCAGGTGGGGTTCTGATTGCAGTTAAATCTGTTTTCTCATCTGAGTTATTCCCATTCAATAACATTCATGGAATTGAATTTGTTGCAGTCAAAGTTCGTGTTGGCTCCGCATTTTTCTATTTAACCTGCTCTTACATTCCTCCCAGGTCTGATGCTGAGCTTTACTTACACCACCTTTCAGCAATTAATAATGTTGTTTCTACATTAGGGTGCAATGATCGAATTATTGTCATGGGGGACTTTAACCTCCCATTTCTTTCTTGGCTGCCTTTCAATGACGCTAACCTGTTGTTTCCCAATTGCCATAATGACTTTATCAATGGGCTAACGGATATTTCCCTTGTCCAAATTAATGCCGTTAAAAACATTAGGGACAGACTTCTTGACCTCGTTTTTGTTAACGATGGTTCTCTTGCTACTGTATCTAGAGCAAGCCCAATATCTCTACCTGAAGATCCTTACCATCCAACTTTGTTGATATCACTGGAGTGTACACAATCTGGAGGTGCTGACAGTTCCATGGCTCCTTGTCACATAAAGTGTTTTCGCAAAACAAACTTTATTGATTTAGATCTACATCTCTCGCGTGTTGATTGGTCGTTTCTTTATTCATTACCGAACATAGATGCAACTGTTAACTCGTTTTATAGTTCTATTTACTCCGCCCTTAATACGTTTTTTCCAGATATCACTGTACCTGTATCGTCCAAGCCTCCCTGGTTCTCCAAGTATTTGTCATACTTAAAAAATAATAGATCCCGGCTCTATAAAAAGTACCAGAAGTCAGGCTCCACGTTGGCCTTAGCTCTATACTCCTCCGCTCGCTCTCTGTTCCTTGCCGTCAATAGTCAGTGTTATAATCATTACCTTTCACAATGTAGTAGTAACTTTCGTAGTGATCCTAAAAAACTCTATTCGTTCGTTAATTCTAAGCGCAAGTCAAACGTTTTTCCTCCGTCCCTTCATTACCAGAACAAAACAGAAGCTTCTGCTGTTGGTATTGCAAATTTATTCGCTAACTTTTTCCAAACAACGTACTCGTCTCATATTTACAACGCATCCACTCCGTATCCGTACCAGCTACCTCAAGCTAACAGCATTTTTCTGCCCTTTTTCGAGGAAAGCGTTGTTCTGGAAGGTTTGTCATCTATGGACATATCGTTTTCTGCGGGTCCAGATAAAGTACCAAGTTGCATCTTAAAACACTGTGCCCAGTCCCTTTGCAAACTCTTGACCTTTCTCTTCAACCTCTCCTTGGAACAGTCTTGTCTCCCAGTAATTTGGAATGAGTCCTACATCATTCCGCTTAACAAAAAAGGTTCAAGATCAAACATTGAAAACTATCGTGGTATCGCAAAGCTTTCCGCCATCCCGAAGCTTCTTGAGTTCCTGGTCACCCGGCAACTGCAACATCTTTGTTGCAGCTTGATATCTCCGTCGCAACACGGTTTTTTCAGACATCGTTCAACATCGACTAACCTTCTTGAGTTTTCTAACCTAATCCACCGGGGTTTTCAAATTGGTTTGCAGACGGATGTAGTTTTTACGGACTTCAGCAAGGCATTCGATTCTGTGAACCATGCTCTGCTTATTCAAAAGCTCTCTTTATTAGGGTTCCCAACGAATCTTCTTGATTGGATTTTGTCCTATCTCTCTAACCGTACTCAACGTGTTTTGTTTTCTAACGTGTTGTCAAATACTGTTAATGTTACTTCAGGTGTGCCACAGGGAAGTCATCTGGGCCCGCTTCTGTTTATTTTATTTGTGAACGACCTTCCTCAAGTTATAACATACTCTACTACACTAATGCATGCTGATGATGTCAAAATCTGTCTTTCTTACTCTGATTGGTATTTGCACACACGCCTTCAACTTGATCTAAGTGAACTACTATTGTGGTGTTCAACTAATCTTTTTTTTCTGAACCTTTCCAAATGCAAACTTATGACATTTTACCGTCGCGCTCCTCATTTTGTCTCATATGTTCTAGGAAATCATGTCCTTGAGCGAATTTCGAGTTCAAATGACCTCGGAGTCCTTTTTGATCATAAGATGTGTTTCAACACCCATATAGCTGCAACTGTAAATAAAGCTAAGGGTGTTTTAGCGTTCATCAAGCGTTGGTCCAAGGAGTTTGACGACCCGTACGTTACGAAACAACTGTACATCTCGTTAGTACGTCCTATATTGGAGTATTGTTCTTGTGTGTGGAGCCCGCAGTATAAAGAGCAGCAGGCTGTTATTGAATCCGTGCAAAAGCAATTTTTAATTTTTGCCCTTCGGAACTTTAACTGGGACTCGGGTAGAATCTTGCCACCCTACCGGTCTAGGCTAAATCTTATTGACCTGCCGTCGTTGCACCATCGCAGAATATGCAATGGCGTAATGTTCGTGCACAAGCTCCTTCTTGGGACTGTTGACTCCCAAACTCTCTTGGGTCAGATTGACTTGGCCGTTCTATCCAGACCTACCCGTACTTTTAGGCCTATCCGTCTACCCATATGTAGGTCTAATTATGCTGATCATGACCCTTTTAGGGTTCTATGCCATAATTATAACTCCCTCTGTCAAACCCTATCCCCTGAACTGTCTCTTAAACTAATTGCATGCAATAAATATAATCATTTAAATTTAGCTAACTTTTAACTTATCTTTTTCCGCCTTTAGTAACTAAGTACCATTATTAACAGATAATTTGTTAATTTAATAAATAAATAAAAGAGCGAACAGCCTCCAGGGCAGGTCCATCCAAACATGAGCGCAGGTGCTGGAGCTTCTCAATCTTTTATAGAACGGGCTTCTGATCTATTACTGTGCTAAACATCGAGAGAAAGTCTGCCCACTCAGTATAACCTCCACGGAAACCAAGAAGTTTATTGCCAGGAATATGATATCGTGACCGTACATTTCCGGAGGAAGTAACGTTGAGCTCGGGTCTTATCGTTGAGCAATGCGGCATGTTCTGGGTAGTCTTGCGGAGTGCTGAGCAAAAACGAAATTCCATTTCCATAGCCAAATCCTCATAATTGTTGCTTAGGTCGCTGCCAATTTCGTTCACATCAAGCTCAACTAAATTAGAATGAGTAACGTTAAATGAGGCCGTCAGCCATCGGGTGCTACAGGGGGATAAACGAATGGCGGGTCGGCTCGCACAACTGTAAGCTCGAAATTGAGGCGCAGCCACTCCGGTTAGGAATACCCGGTGCGGCCTGCGTCCCACACCCCTAGGACACAGAGGGTTGCGAGCGAACCGTCACCCGCCGTAACTGTACCCACTGGTGGAAGTGCGACTATACTCTCCCCGTGAGGGCGGCCGGAAACAGGTTCTGGCACGGTCATGTCTCTGCCAGGATGCTGGCGAATGGTCGGGCGGAGAGAAGAAAACTCTCAGTGAAATTACCCCAATCCAAGGTGACACTTTTATATGCCGAGGGATGCATGGCCGGGGGGTGCCCGGTCGCTAATATGCGGACTCTGGATACATGTCGACCTCCAGTTTAAACTAGGCTTCCCGGGTCACGCGGGCTATGCCTCGGGTGACCAACCCCTTCCCGCCTATTCGTGGGAACAACAATGCCAAACAACTCAAATATCAAAAACAAAAACACCGCAAAGGAGCTCGGTACTCCTTTTAAAGTACCGGAGGGACAAGCCAATCCCTCTACACCAACGCCTGGGAGACCAGGTCCAAAGAAGACGGGGAAGGAGACTGAGTCGGTCCACCGTCTTCAGGCAGCAGTCGCAGCGAGGGGGGGCCCACAAAGCCAATCGGGTCTAGGGCGAATCGGATACCGGGGTGGCGGCTAAGCAGAGCATAATCGTGGCTGATAAGCGCAATGGGACCGAGGAACTCATGGGAGCCCCGGCGGGCAGCGTCTCTGCACCACGGGGAGAAAAGCCGTCGTACCAGGATAGGAGACGAGCGGCTTTCATCCTGACCAACGAGGACCCGAACTACAGGTCGTCAGCCGAAGGAAAGGAGCAGAGGCTGTGGGGGGAAATGGGGGGATGTCCCCAGTCGTCCGAGAGCCAGAGCATGGGTCTCGGCTAAACCTGCAGAACCTGAGAAAATACTCAGGGTTGCAGGCCCACCTTCCCACAGCCGATTGGAAGGTGGCCAAGGTAGAGGATATCCAGGGGCAGAGGTGCCAGATAATCCTCGTCCTTAATGAGGAGTCGCTAGAGCCCCTCGCAAAGACGGACGGTGTGGTTGACTACGGGTACAAAAAGGTCACCATATCCACTTACAAATCCGATGGCAAGGGCAGGCAATCGAAGGTCGAGCCAGACCCGGAGCTGCCGGAGATCCCGAATGAGGGGGCCTCGTATAAGGAGGACAACCCAGCGTCGGATGCGTCGGACGACATCCTGGACGACTACGCGTTCGATGAGAACCACAGGTACGTGGAAACTGTTTTCTCTTTCTCCGTACCGAAGCCAGTTCGATTCCGGACATCAGGCGGACAAACTGGACTCGGTACCCTGAGTACCTCTGCCTCTGCCTCTGCCTCCCGGAGACTCTTCAATAAAGCTAAGGCTGAAAACGTTGAGCAAAACTGGGCCGAATACAAGGCCAGTCTGTCAACCTACAACAAAGAACTTAGGAAAGCTAAACGCGCCTCCTGGCGTAATTACTGCAGCGAAATCGAGAACAACTCAGAAGCTTCGCGCTTGCGCAGAGTTCTCTTGAAGACAACACCCACCCTGGGCTAAGGGTGGCCCACCGAAACGGCCCTACACTCGATCACATCGATCATAGAAGCGTCCCTCAACTGTAAGGAGTACACCCTGGTAGCCTTCCTCGACATAGAAGGCGCTTTTAATAATATCCTTTCGACCGCCATCACTTGACTCAAGGACGGTGAGCCTGATCGATCAGATGCTACAATGCAGGACGGTTGAGGCATCACTGGGGACGTCAACGTGCACCAGATTTATCAGCAGAGGCACACCGCAGGGCGAAGTCCTCTCGCCCCTCCCATGGAACGTGGCAGTGAACGCAATGCTGCGGGAGATAGAGGGGGGTGGCTGCCGTGTGGTGGCTTATGCGGACGATGTTGCTTAGCACTCTCCGGAAAATTTCCGCAGACGTTGTGTGAGTGCATGACAAGTACTCTCACGAAAATGTCGAGATGGGCAGACAAGTGCGGGTTAACTCCTAACCGTCTAAAACGGAATTTGTCTTTTTCACTAGGAAGAGCAAGGTTCAGTTACTGACACCCCCAAAACTCGGTGGGGAGGTGCTAGTTTTTAGCAATAATGCCAAATATCTTCGCCTAATCCTCGACAGAAAGCTCGATTGGAAACTGAGCATAGAGGATAGAGTAAAGAAGGCCACAGTGGCCCTTTGCGCATGCAGGAAAGCAATCGGACTAAAATGCGGAATGACCTCGTTTATAGTTCGGTGGCTATACAACGCCATCATACGACCAATCATGCTCTATGGAGTGGTAGTATGGTGGCCAGCCCTAGACAAAAGAACTTGTCTTAACAGACTCAGTAGAGTTCAACGAATGGCAGAGCTATGCATAACTGGCGGGCTACGCACTACTCCAGGGGAAGCCCTGGATACCGTGCTGAACCTCCTCCCTGTAGATCTCATGGGTAAGAAGGCGGCCACACTTTCTGCACTTAGAATGAGAGAAGCCAAACTGTGGAAAGCGTCCGAGGTTGGGCACTCGGGAGTCCTGATGAGACTCCCGCAATTACCAGAGAGGACAGATTACTGTATCCCTAGTGATCACCTTGTGATCACGACGCCCTTCCAGGTATCAATCCCACCTAGGGAGGACTGGGAGATGGGCGAACCAGGACCTGCAAATGAGTTTCACTTCTACACTGATGGCTCAAATTTAGACGGCCGCGTGGGAGGCGGAGTCTACTGCAGCGAGCTGAACATCAGTCATTGCTTCAGGCTCCCGGATCACTGTAGTGTGTTCCAAGCGGAGGTTGAAGCCATCAAGGACGCCATTTCTATCGTCTCCAAACTAATTCCAGACACGCACTTAGTGTGCGTCTTCTCGGACAGCCAAGCAGCAATTAAAGCTCTAGGCTCAATATCGTCGAACTCAGCGACTGTAAATGACTGTTGCAGGTCTCTGCACGAGATCGCAGAGCAGTTAGATATCTTACTTACCGACGCCGCCGACGAGCTAGCCGACAGGGTACTACGACTCCTCTCCTATCGGAGAGGGAGCAAGTAGCGATACCCTTGGCTACGTGCAGGCTCCTAACGCACGAATTGTTCGAACAAAATGCCAATAGGAGATGGCACCAAACCGTTTCCTGTAAAGTCTCAAGATTGATATGGCCATATCGATCGAAGAAGCGCTCAGCAGAGCTGTATAGACTCAGCAGAGCACAGTGCTCTGCAGTTACTCGAGTCATTACGGGACACTGGCAGATCGGCACTCATGCCTCTAGACTGTCAATCCCTCATAACGACTTCTGCAGGAGTTGTCGCGACGAGGAAGAGGAGGAATCGGTCCCCCACTTATTCTGCCACTGCCCAGCCCTTGGAAATCGTCGTCTTCGTATTCTCGGGGCCGCTTTCCTCACGGACATCTCGGACCTTACGAAATCAAACCAGGGATCTTGTCCAAATTCATCCAAGCCTCCGGATGGGACTGCCCTTAACCTGCAGTAGTATGCTCTCACGGTTCGGGCAACGAGAAGGGGCACATGCCCATGCGGCAACACAATGGACCTCTTATAGGTCCAAGTGAGCTTGGGGCGCGGGAAGCTTTTATCCCCCCCCACCAGGCTACCGCCTTAACCTTACCTAACCTATCGTTAAATGAGTCGGACATTTTTTCCAAGAATTTTGAACGAACACTTAGCGCATCTTCATTGATTGGGTTGTTTTTATCACTCAATATCGTCTCTCGAAGTGAAATGGCTTTGTTGTATATTGAGAGTGCCTTTCGTTTGTAAAAAGACACCCTGTTTTCCGGCAAGTCATTTGTCTAATCCATTTTCGACAGGCAGCAGTGAGCAAAGCACAAAGAAGAATCGAAGAACCAACCGTTTGAACCGAAGCCGCTAATGCACGTAACTGTATTAGCGCTTGTGAGAAAGCGCGCGACGAAATAAGAACTAACCGCTTCGCGTTAAAACAGTTACGTTTAGTGGATAATTTTCACAGATTATAATGGTTTATTACCAAAAGGTTATTGACGATCACGTCGGGGTCACCAAATGTTGAGACAACTAGCTTTGTCGCTGACTATAATTGTTCAATAATTTCACAAATTAATTATTTCGGAAAACGTTATATATTATATTGTAGGTAGTTTGTGTGTTGAGGGTGGCCGAAGATACGGCGAAAAAGTTATATATTTTGTTGTAGGTAGTTTTTGTGTTGAGGGTGGCCGAAGATGTCAGACCCTTTGACAAATATTATTGAAGAGTTATACACTTGGATGAGGCAAGCGAGCCGATCTCTAGCCAAAGTAATAGATTGGGGACAAAAAAGGTCTGTTCTCCAACTATATCAAACGGTAACTAAAATAGAGCTAGCGCAACTGCTGACAGCATAGGAAAGAAAAGATAACAAAAGCGAGCATAGATAAAGAATATATGATGAGATGAGAGCATGGTAAATGACCAAAATGGTACAGAAAGTATATTGATAGGCAATAGAAAGATGGTGCTAAATTTACACTCGGGCTTCACCCGAACACAGGTGCTGCAGCTCCAGATGGCGATTAAAACAATCTGAATCAAACATTGTCAAAAGATAAGGGCTTTAAAAAAATGATGCATACCAAATCAGTCCACCTCCCAAAAAAAAAGGACATAGCTGTTTGAGAGGTACCAGAAGGAGTGGTCTGATCGATGCGTAGACCTAACCGATAGGCACGCAAAATTTCACGAAAATAGGTCGAGCCATTTCGGAGGAGTTCAGCAACTAAATTTGTGACACGAAAATTTTATATATTAGATTATTCGACCAACCGTTGGGCACTCGCTCGCGCTGATATAAGTGAAATATTGGACGACGATCCAAAACTTTTCTGCAAATGGAGAGAAACCTAATTTTTTTTAAATAGTGAGGATTTAGGATAGTTTGATTTGACTTTGCTATTATTTCAACAGGTAACAAAATTACTGAAGCTTTCAACAACAAAGATCAATGACTTTCATCTGCAATCGAAGCAAGTCAGCTCGTATGTGTATTGGGAGAGGAAAACGTGACAATCAGCCAGGCTCCGTTTTTCACATTCACAAATGTTTTCCGATTTCCGTTTTCACATTCTGCAAGATTTATTCGTTTTGAAAACGAAAAAATTTTTGTTGACGAAATGAAAAGTAAACGGCATTTTATACAACGAAACGAACCTTTATTGCAAAAGAAAAAAAAATAAATGACTTATTGATGCATTAACAAAACTTGACACCTATGTAACACCTATGTATATGCTTTCTTTATAAATAATTTTATTTTAACCGAACATCGGAAAAAATTTGCCAGGGCAACAAAACTTTTCGTTTTGGAGCAAACAGCAAAAATATGTGAAAACTGGAGAGCCTTAAAACGAAAACGAAACGTTTTAGCTGAAAACGTAATCCGCAAAAGTAAATGAAAAACGGAGCCTGCCTGAATATGTCAATTACTTGCATTACTTTTCCGATTAAGGAATCCATTACCTTCTTGGGCAGAGTCCACAGCGCCATTACGTCAGACAAAAAAGGGTTCTTCTGTTATATGCTGTAACTATGAAATCAGGTCTGAAGCCCAAAGGGTCATCCAAAATTTTTAAATATTTTATCAGTGAAATTTTAGAATAGTTTTTCTAAATAAAGATACCGAAACAACTTGGGTGACTGCAATTTTGTATTTTAATACGACGAAAAAAAAGGAGTGCGTGCGTTCGTTTTCATGGATTTTTCTCGACCTCCTTCATATATTAAAACAATTTCTTCTGTGCCTACCTTACCTACGGTGGCAAAGCGGGGCGAATTCGCCAAGAGCGAGAGAGCGAGCTTTTATTGCGCTCCCGCTTTGCCCTAGCCTAACTTACACTAGACTTCATGAAATACTATCCTAATAACAATTATTATTAGCCAAATGGCGCTACACCGGCCCCGTTGAAGGCCTGGAAGGCTTCAAACCAGAGGCAGAAGCGCCAACTTGTGGATTGGCCTCCTGAACGTGGCTCCGCTGCTCGTCGTTAGGTCGACCACTCTGACCCTTCCGTCCTGCCCGGCGGTTGTTCCGACCACCCTTCCGAGGAGCCACTGTTGAGGGGGCAGGTTGTCCTCGGCGACGATTACGAGGTCGCCTTCCTTTATGTTTGGCTCCTCCTGGTGCCACTTGCATCTTATTTGCAATCCCAGCACATACTCCCGGGACCATCGCTGCCAGAACATTTGCCTGGCTGACGAGACAAGCCGCCATCGCTTTAAGCAGCTCAGACCCTCCTGGTCCGGGGTCCTGGGTGCTGGGGGTGCGATGAGCGGCCCGCCTGTCAGCAGGTGCCCGGGAGTCAGCGCGTCTCCGTCGCTTGGGTCTGGGCTTAGGGGTCCTAGCGGGCGCGAGTTGAGTACCGCCTCGATCCCGACCAGCACGGTCTCCAGCTCCTCTGCGGTGAGGAGAGCGCTTCCGACTGCCCGTAGGAGTAGGCCCTTGGAAGACTTCACACCGGCCTCCCAAAGTCCGCCCATGTGCGGTGCTCGAGGCGGTATGAAGGCAAACTCGCACCCGCTTCTTGACGCAAATTCGCGTATCGCGTCCGCTTCCGCCTCTATCTTCCTCCGCAGTTCGCTGAAGTGGCGACTTGCTCCGACGAAATTTGTCGCGTTGTCGCAGTTCACGCGTTGCGGACATCCTCGACGACGGACGAACCTTTGGAATGCCAACAAGAAGGAATTAGTCGTCAAATCGGAGACAATCTCTAAATGAACCGCCTTGGACGCAAAACAGACAAATAACGCTATGTAGGACTTATAAGGGGGCCTTCCACGAATTTTCAGAGTCGTATAGACTGGGCCACAAAAATCAACGCCACATACTGAAAATGGGCGGAGAGCACGGAGCCGGTCTGCGGGTAAGTTGCCCATCATTTGGGTCTGGAGTAGCGGCTTGCATTTAAAGCAACGAATACACGACCTAACTGTCGCCCTGCAGACCGCCTGAGCATTCACTATCCAAATGCGCTGTCTAAGGATACTCACGAGTGCTCGTGGGCCGGCATGAAAATTCGTTTGATGCAGATAGCGAACGTATGTCTGCACAAACTGCGAGCGTTTTGTCAATAACAAGGGAAACTTGGCATTATATGACATAGGAGCGTTAACTAGTCGCCCCCCAACTCGCAACAACGAAAAAGAGCACCATGTCCCAGCCTCTTCATGGATGAAGGGATTCAAGCGCTGAAGACTGGGGCCTAACTTGGTGCCTTTACGAACCCTTTCAATATCTTCTTGAGACTTATTTTTCTGGGTTATTTCGACTATTTTTAGAAACGCCTCGTCGTATTCTACGGATGACGGAATTTTTCCAAAGTTGAGACTTTTGTCTTTGCATTTTCGGATGAAGCGGAACACGAAAACGAACACTCTTAGCAGTTTGAGGTGTGACGAGTATCCCTCGATTACATCCACTAAATAATTTGGCTTGGCCGCGACGGTCAGTCCGACCGATTTCTTCCGACTTTCCATCTGTAGCTCTTCTTCGGAAAGCTCGAAGTGTGGATTTCCGGACCAGCTCTCTTCTTCAAGCTTTAAGAACGCTGGTCCACCAAACCAGATCGACTGCACGATTTCCTCTACGTCACAACCTCTCGAAACTATGTCTGCAGGGTTCTGTTTTGTTGGCACATGCCGCCACGTAGCTTCACTTAACCACTCTTGAATCTCTGCTACTCGGTTCGCAACGAATGTTGACAACGACGAAGGGTGGGATCTGATCCAATGAAGAGTAACTTCTGAATCTGACCAGTATATCATTTTCTCAATTGGAACCTTGAGCAGTGATTTGATTCGGTGACAAAGGTCTGCGAGAAGGTGAGCGGCACATAACTCAAGCCTTGGGAGCGTTTTCGTCTTGAGCGGCGCTACTTTCGACTTTGCAGTCAACACGGAGACCTCGAAACCTTCTGCAGTCTTTCTACGGATATAGACGCAGGCTCCATAAGCTCTCATGGATGCGTCGGCAAAGGCATGTACTTGAATCGGTGACATGGGATCAGTATGCACAAATCGAGGTATGGTAATCTTCTCCAACTGACCCAAGGATTCTCTTAATAAGTTCCATGCTGTTTCCAAGTTCATTGGAATTGACTCATCCCAATCTAGCTTTTTAAGCCAAAGCTCCTGCAGTAGGATCTTTCCCTTAATTACTAATAGACTTAACAAGCCAAGGGGGTCAAACAGCTTTGATGTCACCGATAATATGTTCCGTTTTGTCGCTCGGAGACCCATAACTGACGTGTCAATTTGGAACTTAAAGACGTCTTCGTGTGGCAGCCACGATATTCCTAACGCCTTAGTTGACTCTGAGTCCGAGATCGTTATCGGTTTAACTGTGCTCTCGGATGCGGTGACCTCAGGTGAGTTCGAAAACCATTAAGTCAATTCAAACCTAGCGGTTTGAAGAACCTGAGCCACATCAGACTTAATTGTCTTTAACTCCTCTATGCAACCAGCACCAGTCAACATGTCATCGAGATAGAAGTCGGAGTCAATAACTTCAGCAGCTTTAGGGAATGAGAGTTTTGCAGACTCACTCAACCTCTTCAAACACCGAATAGCCAAAAATGGGGCTGGTCCAGTCCCATATGTTACGGTGTTGAGCTGGTATATTCTCAAGGACTTCTATAATGCTCTTCTCCACACTATGAGCTGAAATTGTCTATCCGCATCAGCGACCCAGACTTGGCGATACATCTTCTTGACATCGGCTGTCAAGGCGTACCTGTGTAGTCTGAATCGGAGCAATGTCGAATACAGCTCATCCTGTATCGTAGGACCGACCATCAATATGTCGTTCAAGGCCACCTGAGAGGACGTTTTACAAGACGCATCGAAAACGACGCGGAGCTTGGTCGACGTACTTTGGGGCCTCAACACACACTGATGTGGAATGAAATAATGTGGAGTTTTGGGGATTGTGTTGTCTGTGGTAGACATGTGACCCAAGGAGAGGTACTCTTCCATGAGCTCCAAGTACATTTTCTTCAACTCGGGGTCACGAGACAATCTTTTTTCAAGCGATAAAAACCGCCGTTTAGCCACTTCAAAGGAGTTGCCTAAGATACTGGGATCTGATTTGAACGGCAGTCTTACTTCAAACCGACCTGAAGGCACGACCTGAGTAGTCCTTCTATAATGCTTTTCACATAACTTGTGTTCAGGAGATAAAGACTTTTTAGAAGACGGCAATTCTTCCAGTGACCAAAACTTTTGTAATGTATTGTCGATGTGGGTCACTGACTCTTCTCGACAACTCAAACAATTCCTAGCTTCTTGGGTGGCAGTCACCTTTGGAGTGTATCTGCCCGACACAATCCAGCCGAGAAGCGTTTTCTGCAGAGTTGGATAGTCAGGACCTTCTCGAATCTGACCAACAGATAAAAGTTCGAAAAATTTGTCTGCACCTATCAACATATCTATCTTCTGTGGCTTGAAGAAATATGGGTCTGCAAGTGGTAAGTTCTTCGGGATTTTCCAGTCACTCACGTTAAGTGTTTGATCAGGGTGATACCCCGAAATGGACCTTAAAATCCAGAAATTAACCGAAAACTCACTACCAGTAATTCGCGACTTCACCACCGTGTGTATCTTTTTCTTGACTTTTGAATTGGATTCACCAATACCAAGCAAGTTGATACACGACTCCTTCCTACGGATCTGTAAGCGCTGTGCTAAGTCCTCAGTTATAAAATTGGTTTTAGACCCCGAGTCAAGCAGAGCTCGGGCCAAAACATGTTCACCATTATTTGTTCGGACGCTTACGATCGACGTAGCCAGAATAACTCTATCCATAGCTGTCGCATGGAGAGCATGCGAAGTGGAAGGTTGATTCTGATTGGGAGGAGGAGAAGAATTCTCTGGCGGTGATGGTAACGCCAGACTTTTATTCGCCACTGTGTACCTATGCAATAAGGTATGGTGTGAGCAGCCACACACTCGACACTTCTTAGCTTTGCATTGTACTACAGAGTGGCCTTGTTGCAGACAATTGATGCACAGGGATGCAGTTTTTTCGAATTCAAACCTTTGCATTACTGCCAGCCGACCAAATGGACTGCAATCTGTCAACAAATGGCCTTTCGCATAGCAGTAGCTGCATTGTTGGTTTTTGGTATTCGCGGTGGAACACGCGAATGAGCTCCGATTATGCGGCTTGCTTGGCACAGCTTTCTGCTCCTGCTTTGGTTTGTCCGAATTTTCGGCCGAAAGATGCTGATGTCTGCGATTAAGCAACTTTTCACAGTCAGTCCAAAGTGGCAGTTTCTCATAATCGAGCTGTTCTTCCCATTTCTCTTTGGTCACCGGATCGACTCTGCTCAAGACGAGATGAATTATCATCGCATTCGAGATCTTTTTATCATCGCCTATCGACAACAACGAACCATATATGGATGAGGCGGTATCGATAAGGTTCCTTAAGGACGATGCTGATTGCTGGGTCATTTTGGGAAGACTAAGTAGGGCATCAATGTGATTTTTAAAGATCAGACAATCATTATCGTAGACCCGTTTTAATTCCATTGCTTTCTCGTAGTTGGTCTCGGTTACTTGGAAAGCCCTAACTGTTCCCAACGCTTCACCGGAGAGACACGAAAGCAAATGGTTGAACTTTTCGATAATTGGAATGCTTTGGTCATTGTGAACTAGAGTCTCAAATAAACCTATGAAGTTTTTAAAGTCCGAAAAGTTGCCGCCGAACTGCGGCAGAGCTAACTTCGGAAGGCGAGCACGAGTTGGGCCACCATAAGCTGGTACTGCCGGTATTGTCTCATCAGCTGTCTTTAATGCGCAAATGAGAGACATTAATTTTGCCTTTGTGACAATTGAGAGTTCTTCCAACTCGACTCCAAATTCATCGTCAATGTCTATATCTTCAATCTTCTCTTGAAGTTCGCGTGCCGTGTCAATGCTACGCATCAGCGTTTCGAGTCTGCACTCGAGCTCCGTCAATACCAGCGGAATATCCCCCGCTTCTAAACGGTCCGCTAATAAACGAATGCCTTTGACACGGCAACTGCGCTTTTTCTTCAGCTCTTCAAGGGCAATATTGTTGGCTTTTGAGGTCATATTGATTCTTAATACAAGCAACTGAAGGCGAAAGATCGTTTCTAATAATCGTATTTAATGCCGAGGCACTCAATGAAATAATGGGTAATTGTACCCAAACGAGGTGAAAAACCAATATACCCGACAAATTTAGGGTAGAGCGTCGCTTGGTTGGCGCGTACACGAAAACCACACAAGAATAGCAACGAACTGCACTGGTGACAAGCGAAAGCGAAAAATTTCACCGCTGCAGTTCTGAAGAATGGATGTTGTGTATACGTATGCACCGACAACGATCGACGCTTAATTGATTTGCGAGGCACGACTTTGTCTTAATTGATAGTAGGATCCTACTGACACCAAACGAATATACCCGACGAAAACAGGGTAGCGCGTCACTTGGTGTTTGGTTTGGATCAAGCGCGACAAACAAAAGAACAACGATAAGCAACGGTGAAGAGCGAAAGCGAGACGAAAAAATTCATCGCTGCAGCTGCGCATTGGTATGCGTGCTTGGCCAACGACCCAACTATACATATATTTGACACAACGAAAACGAGAAAGGGGAAAGTGGTGACAGCGATTGCAGTTAAAATGAGTTATATGTGTAGTTATTGCGTCCAAGAGGGTTAGATGTATAATTTTAACTCCAACATACTTATTAAATAAATGTTACTCGTTGCCATCAAGCAACTTAAACTACTACAAATTGGGGGCTCGTCCGAAAATAAGCCCAAGACAACAACATTTGCAAGTGAGATTTGTGCGTGTATTTGGAAATTTTGGCGAACACGAGGCTAGAGCTACAAGGAGACAAGCGGCACAGAGACGACAATCTGAGCGCGTTCGTTCCAAAGAGAGCAGAAGCGACAAAACTACGGCAGACGGCAGCAAACACAGCAAGAATCAAAACCTTCGTTGTTGTTGTTGTGCATTGCGTCTGAGAGGCTAGAGCTACAAGGAGACAAGCGGCACAGAGACGACAATCTGAGTGCGTTCGTTCCAAAGGAAGCAGAAGCGACAAAACGACGGCAGCAAACAGCAAGAATCAAAGAACATTGATTGTTGTTGTGTTGCACTGCGTCGGACGGAGACTACAACTACAAGAAGAGACAAGCAGCAAGGAGACGACCATTTTGTAACAGCAGAAGCAGCGACGATTCGGGAAGCGACAACGAGTTAACGGCGAACAGCGAGAGCAAGGCAAGGCAACAAAGAGAGGACGGCAACAGCGACATCGACAGGCAAGCGAGATCTGGATGTGGTGGTGTGTGTGCGTCAAATTTGGAGTCTGAAAAGTTCTGCGCAGAAGCGAGAGTTAACAAGGGTAAACCCATAGTAAGGTGAGCGTTAACAGAGAAGCGATCGTTAACAGTGACGACTTTAAAGGCGTTTTCGGAGTCGATGTTAACTGGAAAATTGTTAACAGGCCAGCAGTAATAAGGTTGTTTAAGTTGATTTAATTACATTTTCTTAGATATAAGCTAATATCAATTATTTTGTATTTAAATCGTCACGATGCAAGTTGAAGAGATAATGACACTGAGAGTCGCACATGGTCGCACTGAGAGTTCAATGGAGTCAATTACAATTATTCATTTATGCCAAGCAGTTGTTAGTTGGTGCAGCAAAATCTTTCGTTCGTAGTTTGCGTGATATTCGTAACTGGAATTCGTTGAAGGCAACTCTGTTGGATGAGTTTAGTGTTAAACTGTCGTCCGTAGAAGTACATAGAATGTTGCAAAAGCGCCAGCAGAAAAAAGGAGAGTCGTTGCATGAGTTTTTGTATGCGTTAATGGAGATAGCCAAGCCAATTAAACTAGATGATGAGAGTTTAATCGAATATTTTGTGGATGGTATACCAGACGCTAGGGCAAGTAAGGCAATGCTGTACCAAGCTAGAAACTTAAAGGAGCTTAAATTTCAGATCGATGTTTACCAGAAAGCTAGAGGCGGATCCAAGCCGATGAGTAAGAATTGGCCGCTGAGTAATAAAAGTGAGAGTTCGGTGAAAGGGTCGATGGCAGAGAATTTTAGGAAATGTTTTAAGTGTGGAGACAAATCGCATTTGAGGAAAGATTGTCCCAAAAATGATTTTTGTTGTTTCAAATGTGGCCAACCAGGACACCGTGCTGCAAGCTGTAATGTCAAGGTCGAAACCAGACAAGAAAAGAGATCGAATACGAACATTATTCGAGATAAGAAAGTCGTCAATAAGCCGTCAGGTATTTTCACTCCATCAGGTTTGGAATTAAAGGATATTAAGTACGCGAATTTGGTATTCCAAGGTTTGATTGATACTGGAGCAGATTTGTGTTTAATTCGCAGGAGGGTATTTTTGAAATTTGGAAATCTTGAACTGATCGGCCAGGAGAAATGTTTAACAGGTATTGGAGATAGTCAAGTTGTAACTTTTGGTAGCTTTTCGATACCAGTGAAAATCGATGAGATTGGAATGGAGGTAGAATTTCATGTCATTCCAGACGACGATATTGGTTTTGAAGCCATTTTAGGAAGGACTATTCTGGATCATGTGGACATGCAAGTTTCTAAGACAGGAACAAGATTTGTTCGTAGAGTTTGTGGCGAGGATAAAGATAAGAAACTTGATCAGGTAGCATCGTCCTCATGCGTGGAATTGTTTAATGAATATAAAGGCATTTGCATGTCAAGTATTGACGAAGTTGAGAAGGAGTTTTCAATTGATGTTGGTCATCTCAGTGAAGCACATGCTAGAGAGGTTAGGGGTATGGTAGGAAAGTACCAACCTCAGAGAAATGTAGATGCGCCGATAAAAATGAAAATTGTATTAGTGGATGAGATACCAGTTTTCCAGCATCCAAGACGATTACCGTTGTGTGAACAGGAAATCGTGGACAAGCAAGTGGAAGAGTGGCTGGCTCAGAAGTTTATAAAGCCAAGTACATCGGAGTATGCATCACCAGTAGTGTTGGTACCCAAAAAGAACGGTAGCAAGAGACTATGCTGTGATTACCGAAAGCTGAATGAGAAAATAGTTCGCGATAACTTTCCAATGTCACATATGGATACAGTGTTGGAGAAACTGCAGGGTGCAAAGTATTTCACCACGTTGGATTTAACGAATGGTTTTTTCCATGTGCCTGTAGAAGTCGAGTCTCAAAAATATACGTCTTTTGTGACTCAGAATGGTCAGTTCGAATTTTTATATGTACCATTTGGAATTTCAAATTCTCCAGCGGTGTTTACCAGATTTATAATGGCTGTGTTGAGAGATTTGGTAAAGAATAATGAAGCAGCAGTCTATATGGATGACGTTATTATTTGTAGTCAAGATATAGAAGAGAGTTTGTTAAAGTTGAGAAAAGTACTGAAGATAGCGGAAATGAATGGGCTACGTATAAATTGGAGAAAGTGTCAGCTGATACGACCAAAGGTTAATTTTCTGGGGTATATAATAGAAAAGAATACGATAAGACCAAGTGATGAGAAGACGAGGGCAGTCGAAAAGTTCCCAGTGCCAGTTGATAAAAAAGTAGTGCAGCGTTTCATAGGATTGACTTCTTATTTCCGAAAGTTTATTGAGGGTTATGCTGTTATTGCAAAACCATTGACAGATCTGCTGCGGAAGGATGTTAAATTTGAATTTAAGGAGATACATCAGGTTGCGTTTGAACAACTAAAGGTAGCATTGAAGTTGGAGAAGTTGGAGCCAGAAATCCATACTGATGCATCAAAATGGGGGTATGGAGCCGTGTTACTGCAAAAGAGTTTGGAAGACAGCCAATTCCATCCAGTTCAATATATGAGCCGTAGGACTAAGCCATGTGAAGAGAAATATCCTGCTTATGACCTTGAGGTTCTGGCAATTATCGAAGCTTTAGCTAAATGGCGTGTATACGTTTTGGGTATAAAGTTCAAAATTGTCACAGATTGTAATGCATTTACAATGACGATCAAAAAGAAAGACGTTCCTTTGAGAGTAGCACGTTGGGCCATGTACCTACAAGATTTTAATTATGTTATAGAACATCGCTCAGGAACGAAGATGAGGCACGTTGACGCGTTGAGTCGTGTATCTTGTTTTATGGTGACCGAAAGTATAGCTCATCGTTTGAAAGAAGCTCAGCTAACCGACAATTGGGTTAAGGCCGTTAAAAGTATTGTGGAGGACAAGGAATATGAGGATTATTATATTCAGAATCAGATTTTGTTTAAGGATCCGGATAAGGAGCTTATCGTAGTACCAGCTCAGTTGGAAAATGAGATTATATCAATAGCACATAAGCAAGGACATTTTTCAGTTAAAAAGACACAAGATATCATTGAAAAGTCGTATTATATTCCGAAGTTAAAAGACAAAGTATGGCGCGTAATAAATAGTTGTGTCGAGTGTATCATTGTCAATGAAAAGACAGGAAAACGTGAGGGTTATTTGCAACCAATAGACAAGGGTGATAGGCCGTTACAAACGTATCACATTGATCACGTTGGACCAATGGAAATGACTAAAAAACAGTACATTTATATACTGGTTGTCGTTGATGGATATTCTAACTTTGTTTGGTTATATTTTACACGTAGTACAGGCGTTGAAGAGGTCGTTAAGTGTTTGGAAATTCAGGGGACTAGTTTTGGTAATCCGAACAGAATAGTGACGGATAGGGGTGCAGCGTTTATGTCCAATTTGTTTCGTGAATATTGTGAGAGAGAGAAAATACAGCATTTAATGATTGCCACAGGCGTTCCACGTGGGAATGGTCAAGTCGAAAGGATGCACAAGATAGTGCCTATGTTGTCGAAATTGTGTCAGGGTAATTCCGGTAGTTGGTATAAGCATCTAGGAAAAGTACAGCAAATGATCAACAGTGTTGAGCCGCGAAGTACCAAGGTAACACCTTTCAAGATATTGACTGGGCTAGACATGCGTATAGGAATGGATCCAAAAATAAAAGAAATATTGGAAGAATCACTTATCGAAGAGTTGAACAAGGACCGCGAAAAAATTAGAAAGGAAGTAGTTGAAAACATTGCACGGTTACAGCAGGAAAACAAGAAGAGTTTTGACTTAAAAAGGAAACTAGATAGACAGTATGAGGTTAATGAGCTAGTAGCTATCAAGCGTACTCAGTATGGTACTGGATTAAAGCTAAAAGGAAAGTATCTAGGGCCGTATAAGGTGGTTAGGGTAAAGAATCATGGAAGGTACGAAGTCGAGAAGATTGGGGATACTGAGGGTCCCTATAAGACCTCTACAGTTTCAGAATATATGAAACCTTGGCTAGACCCATCCGAGGCGAATGGTCCGTCAGGACAGCCGAATGTAGGAAACGAAGGAAAGAGAGAGACACGAAGCGGTCGTGTTTTCGTCGTGTCGTCGGGATAGAGCAGTAATCGGCTCTGAGAGAGCCGATAGCAAGAGAGAGAGATAGTCAGTTGTCAGTTCAGCCACGCATCAGACGTACACGCATATAATTAGTCACAAACATACTTGTAAAACTTGGAGCTGTTATAATTTTAAGTCCAACATACTTATTAAATAAATGTTACTCGTTGCCATCAAGCAACTTAAACTACTACATATATGCTCAACTCTAACTACAGCATGCAATCGAGCTCTACTATGTCATACGTACATATGTGCCAAGAATTGAAAGCGAGGAGCAATTGTTTCAGTACAAGACAATAATTGCGAGTTTTTTAATCTTTTCGTCTTCACTCGAGCTTTCAATTTTTTGCACAAATACCTCTTGAGAAGATTGGAAATTCCAGGTGCTGTACTCTCCTCTTCTTATACTGGATGCTCCACTTGGATCTTCTTTGGTAGATGGTATATGTATATATCTCCTTTTGTATATAGCTGCAGACAGGGTATTGCACGACCGACGCGGTGATTTTTAGTTTTGTTTGTTGAATTTTTTGCACACACGTCGCGGTCAATTTGGCAATTTAGCTGCAGCACATATGCATGTACATGTAGGTATAATAGATTCTGGCTATTTATCTTTTCTCCACTGTGTCACTGTCACTTTTGCCTTCCACTTGAATTAATACGTTTAAATTGCAAGTCCACCCGGGGGCGCCATAAAATTTTAGAATACTTTTTCTAAATAAAGATACCGAAACAACTTGGGTGACTGCAATTTTGTATTTTAATACGACGAAAAAAAAGGAGTGCGTGCGTTCGTTTTCATGGATTTTTCTCGACCTCCTTCATATATTAAAACAATTTCTTCTGTGCCTACCTTACCTACGGTGGCAAAGCGGGGCGAATTCGCCAAGAGCGAGAGAGCGAGCTTTTATTGCGCTCCCGCTTTGCCCTAGCCTAACTTACACTAGACTTCATGAAATACTATCCTAATAACAATTATTATTAGCCAAATGCCGCTACAATCAGATCTCATCAGTAGTATGCCATTAAAAGATTCTCAAACTTAAACATTGGCAACAGCAAATCTGTCAACACAGCACAGACGGACTGCCTTTGCAGAAGTGTGGGTGTTTCTCCAAAAAACTCTGCTCACCTGATTTTTGCTCTGGCTCGGATTTTACCTCCTAAGCATAGAGCTAAGATCCTTATAGTCAAGGAGCTTATGAAAGTCAAATCGTTAAGCCCGTCCTTGTATGAAGTAGTCACTCTATCTAACGCAGTAACTGCTTAAACAGCCGTTTACAACGAATTAAGAGACGTCTTTGATAAATACAGTGAAAGCAAGAAATGTAAACAAAATCCTACAGCCGAAATCTGCTTCTCAGTTTTGGACGCAAAAAAAAACCAGGGGGAAAGTTGTGAGACGCTGCTAAGGCTCCGACACACTCCATATGTAAACCCAATACTCAGTCAGTATGGCTCCCGTCAGCCAGAGGGCGCACACATTGATGAAAAATAGCGTGTGAGAGAGAGAGACAGAAAATGAGTAAGCACGTGTAGGGCGCTGCATAGACACTGAAAATTGATTTTTATACCCGATACTCAAAATGAGTATTGGGGTATATTAGATTTGTGGTAAAAGTGGATGTGTGTAACGTCCAGAAGGAATCGTTTCCGACCCCATAAAGTATATATATTCTTGATCAGCATCAATAGCCGAGTCGATTGAGCCATGTCTGTCTGTCCGTCTGTCCGTCCGTCCGTCTGTCCGTCTGTCCGTCCCCTTCAGCGCCTAGTGCTCAAAGACTATAAGAGCTAGAGCAACGATGTTTTGGATCCAGACATCTGTGATATGTCACTGCTACAAAAATATTTCAAAACTTTGCCCCGCCCACTTCCGCCCCCACAAAGGACGAAAATCTGTGGCATCCACATTTTTAAAGATACGATAAAACCAAAAATGCAGAATCGTAGAGGATGACTATATGTTCTAGAGTGTAAAATCTCGACCAGATCGTATAATTATTATAGCCAGAATCAAGAAAACAATTTCATTCTTTCTCGCTCTGTCTCTCTCTAACACACAGGTTTCATGGTCGGCTTTGCCAACTGCAAAATATGAGTTCAAGGATCTCAGAACCTATAACAGCCAGAGCAACCAAATTTGGTATCCACACTCCTGTGATATCTGACCTTGACCGTTTCGTGTCCAAATTTCGCCACACCCCTTCCGCCCCCGCAAAGGACGAAAATCTGGGGCATCCACAAATCTCAGAGACTATTAAGGCTAGAGTAACCAAATTTGGTATCCGCACTTCTGTTAGATCTCACTATAAAACGTATATCTCAGAATTTCGACCCACCCCCTTCCGCCCCCACAAAGGACGAAAATCTGTTGCATCCACAATATTGCAGATTCGAGAAAACTAAAAACGCAGAATCATAGATAATGACCATATCTATCAGACTGCTGAATCTGGATCAGATCGGATCATTTTTATACCCAAAAGGAACAAATCAATTTGCAGTGGCTACGCAGCGCCCGACGTCACGCTCAGACTGATTTTCTGTCTCTCTCGCACGCACTCTTTGTCGTGTCGTTTAATATTAGCGGCGTCTGCCGGAGGAGAGCCATACTGACTAAGTATCGGGTATAACTGTAGAGTTGCGGTGTCCGCAGCAACTCACAACGCTCCCCCTCGTTTTTATTTTGATTAGAGATTTCGCTCTAACAAGTACTGTATCAATGAATGGTGAGATAGGTTATTAAAACAGGGGGAAAATTGCGTGTTGCTGCTACGATCGCAACCCTGCTTTTATACCCGATACTTAGTCAGTCTGGCTCTACTCAGTCATACGGCGCTAACATTGAACGACTGTGTGCGAGAGAGATAGAAAATCAGTCAGAACATGTCGTCGGGCTCTGCGTAGCCACTACAAATTGACTTGTACCTTTTCGTTATAATAATTATCCGATCTGATCCAGATTCGGCAATCCGTTAGATATAGTCATTCTCTATGATTGTGCGTGTGGTAGCTCTTTTGGTAGCTCTATCTCTAATAGTCCCTGAGATCTGTGGATGCACAGCCGCCCACGAAACTCGTGTGTTATCTTCATTCGGATATAATAATGATTCGATTTGGTTCAAATTCTAAAGTCTAGAAGATATAAGGATTCTACGAATTGTTTTTTTTTCTCGTATCTTCAAAATTGTGAATGCCACAGATTTTCGTCCTTTGTTGTGGCGGAAGGGAGCTAGGTAAAGTTTTGAAATACACTTGTAACAGTGAAATATCACAGAAATACAAAATGTCGTTGCTCTAGCTCTCTGAGCATTAGGCGCTCTCAGAGACGGACAGACGGACGGACGGACAGACGGGTAGAAACGCTTCCTTCTTGACGTTACACATATCTATTTTCACCACAAATCTAGTATACCCCTATACTCATTTTTCAATAGAAACAACAAATATGGTCTGGAGGTTGTTCACAAAGTTGTGCACAAAGTTTGTTAAGGAATATCGATGAGTTTAGATTTCTTTTTACCCAGTCAAATTTAGACGTTATATGTGTCTGAGGCGTGGTTTGTCTATGATTTAATTGACTAGTCAATTGTGTGTGATGGCTATATTGTTTGTCCTTCAGATCGTATTGCTATATGTATGTGAATACGAAATTAAAATGGTGTATTAAATGTGAGCCACCTAGTAAAAGTCCGATTGAATATCTCCTGTTGAGTGACATGGCAGCAAATACTAATAATTTAAATTGTTAATCTTAATCGTAGTTATGAAGTCTAGTGTAAGTTAGGCTAGGGCAAAGCGGGAGCGTAATTAAAGCTCGCTCTTGGCGAACTCGCTCCGCTTTGCCACCGAAGGTTAGCTAGAATAAGAGATTGAATTGGGAACAAAAAACAGTGACATAAAGGAACTGCAGTATATGCAAATATAATCGTTGCCCGCGTCATGGTGTGTGTGTCCAACCAATCAATTTGCATAATATAATCGCGTCGGTCGCGCCAATAATAATTTGTGTGCAAATTTCTGCTACCGCCAAGGGATGCCCTGCAATAAAGCCAGGAAAGTAGCAGTTGGATTTAAAGATCCAAAAAAGGAATCAGAGGTATTTGTGCAGAGACTCTCTATACCTCGCTTGCTCGTCCGATCTTAGAATACGGCGCCTTTGTATGGTGCCCTCTGTACAAAGTACACCAGGACCGTATAGAATCAGTACAGAAAAACTTTTTACTCTTTGCTCTGCGGGGCCTTAACTGGGATGCGGGTGTAAGACTCCCATCTTACTCTAGTTGACTTCTATTAGTAAACCTCCCATCCTTAGTTAACCGTAGAAAAATGCTTGGTGTGATATTTATGCACAACTTAATCAGGGGTGACATAGAGAGCCCTGCATTTTGTATTTTGAATGCATGCCTAGTTCTCTTAGTAACTTTAGTGCTAATTTTCCTCATATATTAGTCTAACAGCTATCTTTCCTGCATGCTCACGTAACAGCCTTCTGCTGGTTTCAGACGGGCCACTTGACGGAGCAGTAATTGCATTGCCTCTTGCAAGATGCAGTCATTGCATGTCAACGTCCAAGAAATTAAAGGCTGAGCAAAAGACATTCAGATGTTTCTGTGAAGTGTCTTTTGCTGAAAACATTGCACATCGCCTTCAATTCTAGGCACAGACGTATGATACACATATAGTAGAGCTTGATTGCATTCATTTTATTAGTAATTGCATATAAATATAACTAAATAAACATAAATACATACATATCGACACATACAGACATATGTGAACCGCTATTTGGACGCAACAGTTATACATACATCTATCCTTTACTGCAATCACTGTCGCCCTTTCCCCCCTTTCACAGCACAAAACAGTTGAAAAAAGCCGAAAGTTGTACAATAAATATAAAATGGAAGAAGAAGGAGCAGCAAATTCCAGCAGCGGTAAGTTTAATAGATATATTTGTTATTTATTAATTTGATTATAATTTTAATACACAATGCAGAAAATAAGAGAACAGCAAGCGGCAGGTTAAAATGGACTGCCGAATGTGGAGAATGTGCTAATCGACACTTGGCAAGAAAAAATAGAAGATTTGCGTGGAGCACGGAAAAACTCACATGTATATATGGAATGGCCGAGGCCATGATGGAGGCTGGATTTCAAGTGGGATGGGCTGAGAAAAGAACAAAGCTCGAAAACATGACTAAACGAGGAGGAACGTTGTGAGTTGCTGCGGACACCGCAACTCTACATTTATACCCGATACTTAGTCAGTATGGCACTCCTCCGGCAGACGCCGCTAATATTAAACGACACGACAAAGTGTGTGTGCGAGAGAGACAGAAAATCAGTCTGAGCGTGACGTCGGGCGCTGCGTAGCCACTGCAAATTGATTTGTTCTTTTTGGCTGTAAAAATTCAGCAATCTGATAGATATGGTTATATTCTATGATTGTGCGTTTTTAGTTTTCTCGTATCTGCAATATTGTGGATGCAACAGAATTTCGTCCTGTGTGAGGGCGGAAGGGGGTGGGGCGAAATTTTGAGATATACGTTTTATAGTGACATCTAACAAGAGTGCGGATACCAAATTTGGTTACTCGTTAATAGCGTTAGCGTTAATAGTCTCTGAGATTTGTGGATGCCCCAGATTTTCGTCCTTTGCGGGGGCGGAAGTGGGTGTGGCGAAATTTTGACACAAAACGGTCAAGGTCCGATATCACAGGAGTGTGGATACCAAATTTGGTTGCCCTGGCTCTTATAGGTTCTGAGATCCTTAAACTCATATTTTGAAATTGGCAAAACCGACCATGAAACCTGTGTGTTAGAGAGAGACAGAGCGAGATAGAATGAAATTGTTTTCTTGATTCTGGTTATAATAATTATACGATCTGGTTCAGACTTTGCGGACGGGCGGACGGACGGACGGACGGACGGACAGACGGACAGACAGACAGGGCTCAATCGACTCGGCTATTGATGCTGATCAAGAATATATATACTTTATGGGGTCGGAAACGATTCCTTCTGGACGTTACACACATCCATTTTCACCACAAATCTAATATACCCCAATACTCATTTTGAGTATCGGGTATAAAAATACAGGTAAATATTATTGTGTTTGCCAAATAAAATATTGTGAAAACTACTATTTTTTATACTTTGCAGGATTAAAAAAAAATAAAATTGGACCGAGCGGGTGTGTTCCTTCTGGGTGGCAGCACTTTGACAAGATGAACTCGTTTCTGGAGTGCTACCGCATTAATAACATGGAGCAGAGCACAGTGGACATCGACAGTAAGTGAAATGAAATATATTTTTTTTAACAATAAATTAATAAAAGGTGTTCATTGCAGATGCTGATGAGTTATTTTCTGATATTATCGAGGTGAGCCTGGACGGGTCTTGTAACTCCAGCACCTTTTCTGTGCCTCCGCCAAAGAAACCCAAAAAGAATGACATTTCGTGACTGGCAGAGATCGCCCGGGAACGTCTCGAAGAACAGAAGGACCACCACAGAAAGAAGGAAGAGCACGACGTGAGGCAGGAGAAGATGGTGCAGGACCTAATCAGCACACAAACGAAATTTCAAAATGATCTGTTGGAAGTGCTAAAAAATAGAAATAAATAATAATAAATAATAAAAAAATAAGTTTTTAATTTTCATTACGGTCTACACAATATTTTGCTATTTCAGATCGTATCTGTTCTGCCGACTGATTAAAGTCAGCAGAACTGTTGCTGCTATCGGGCTGTTCGCGCTGCTCATTTGTTGCAAGCTCCCAATCGCGCTGTTGTGCATATTTAATACATTGTGTAAAATAGAACAGCTCATCATTATGGCGCTATTATTTTTGTGGTGGCTATCAAGACCTCTTCCGATTATTTGAAATCTGGCTTTTAAATGGCCAAACGCATTTTCCACCACTCGCCTAGCTTTGGAAAGGTTGTAGTTAAACATGCGCTGTTCCAAAGAGGCGACTGTGGAAAACGGGTAAGGTTTCATCAGCTTTTTAGAAAACCTAAATGCCGAGTCCCCGATAAGCATTACAGGGACGTTTACTCCGCTTATTTCCTTGGCTTTCTCTTGGAGTAATGCCGATGCTTTGATCCGTTTTTCAAGGCTTGACTTCTGGTATATCATCGAGTCATTGCACCTTCCTGCAGAGCCGATATTTACATATGTAAATCTGTATCTAAAAAGAATCGGATTTAAATAATTTAAGACATTCAACAACTTGATAAATACATATTTTTGTGCAAGATATTTGCATACCTATAATCCAAAAGGGCAAACAAGACTGTATAATAACAGCCCTTATAGTTATGGTGGTCTACTGCCTCAGCTTCTGGTGGTTTTATTTCGTTGTGGCATCCATCTATAATAAAAAGGACGTTTAAAAACCAATTTATATGTAAACATATTGCGGAAGTTCTTATTGATTTCTTACTAATTGCACCTAGGCACTGAGGAAACCCAATTGCCTCGAATCCCTTTACGCACTCATTAATTTTGTCGGAAGTTAGGTAATGTAAGTTAGGCGACATGTATTCCTTCGAGAACTCGCCAATAAGTTTTCTGCAAAACTCATGCAGGATATTACACACGCTGTTTGGAGCCACACCGAAAAGCCTGCCAACTGTTCGGTACTCAGAGGACGAGCTCAAAATGTATAGCGCAATGGAGATGCGCTTTTCCAAAGGAATTGCAGCTCGGCAGTTCGTGTCCTTCTTTCGCAGCACTTCAAACCGATTCACTAAAAATTCAAAGCAGGGCCTCTCCATTCGGAAGCTCTCTTTGAAAAACGCCTCGTTATTTTCTCGTACATCTTTCTCCCAAAATGTCCCGAACCGCTTCTAAAACCATAAAATATTTCCTTGTCCTTTAAACTTAGCTTGAAGTTAGTAGAAGTACTCACAAACGACCATAACCTTTCTGGCTTTTGTGTTTTTTTATGGCAGATACCCAGTCAAGCATCTCATCCTCGTCAAAGTTAAAGTCATTTCGAATGCAATGATCATTCATCTCGTTTTGAACAGAGTCGACCCAGTGACGAAACAAAAGTGGGATGAACAGCTTTTTATGAGAAGTTGCCGCTTTGGTCCGATACCAGCATCTGTCTGCTGAAGAATCGAAAAAGCCAAGGCAAGACAAAGCCATGCCAAGCAAGCAACATAATCGCAGTTCATTTGCTTGTTCTTCTACTTCCACCAAAAGTAGAACTCAGCACACTTTTAGCTATTGCAATTCAGGAGACCATGTAGTGTCAAATTGCCCTCCACTTTCGCGTCTCTCGGTGATGCAAAGGTTTGAGCTTGCCAAGTCGGCATCCTTATGCATTAATTTTCTGCGAAAAGGCCACGCTGTGATAAAATGCAAAGCCAATAAATGTCGAGTGTGCAACCTCTCACATCATACATCACAGTGGTGAAGTCGCGAATAAATGGTAGTGAGTTCTCCTTTGACTTTTGGATCCTGAAATCAATTTCAGGTTATCACCCTGACTATTCAGTGAATGTGACTGACTGGCGAATCCCAGAGAACCTACCACTGGCAGACCCTTATTTCTACAAGCCACAAAGAATAGATATGCTAATTAGAGTAGAATCGTTCTTTGAATTTTTAGCTGTTGGTCAAATTAAGCAAGGTCCTTCAGAAAACCCTTCTTGGTTGGGTTGTGTCTAGAAAATATTTTTCCAGGAGATCTGCTCCTCAAATTACAAACAGTTTGAGGTCCAGTGAAGAGTTGCTAGTATCCATCGATAGGACCTTGAAAAAGTTTTGGTCACTGGAAGAAATGCCATCTATTTAGTGAAGTGAAATTTAGTGAAGAACACTATCGTAAGACGACTCAGGTACTATCATCAGGTCGGTTCGAAGTAAGTCTCCCGTTTAAATCAGATCCAAATTGTTAAGGCAACTTCTTTGAGTTTGCTAAACGGCGGTTTTTGTCGCTTGAAAGAAGATTGTATCGTGACCCTGAGTTAAAGAAAATGTACTGGGACTTCATGGAAGAGTTCCTCTCCTAAGGTCAAACGGATCATACTATCGATAACATCAAAGTTGTTTGACCCCCTTGGTTTTTTAATTCCTATCGTCATAAAAGGTCATAAAAATATCCTATTGCAGGAGCTTTGGCTTAACAAACTAGATTGGGATGAGTCGATCCCGCGGTTTGTGGCGGCATATACCCACGAAACAGAACCCAGTAGATATTGTGTCAAGAGGTTGTGACGTCGACGAAATCGTTCAGTCAATTTGGTTTGAAGGACCATCATTTCTGAAAGAGGAAGAAGAAAACTGGGCCAAGAACGCTCATTTCGAACATTCCGATGATCATCAGCTGGAAAAGAGGAAGACTGCGGTCGGGCTGACCGCTGCTGTGCGAAGTTCGGAGCTGCTAGATGTCATCAAGGGATTTTCGTCACACCTCAAACTGCTTAGAGTGTTCGTGTATGTGTTCCGCTGTATAAGAAAATGTAAGGACCCAAGTCTAAATTTCGAAATTCACCGACCGAATACAATGAACCTTTTTATAAAATTGTCGAAACCGTCCAGCATCACGAGGAGAAATCGAAAAGGTTAGGAAAGGATCTACAATTGGTCCTAGTCTTCAGCGGTTGAACCCATTCATCCATGAAGAAACAGGGACTTGGTGCAACTTTTCGTTGTTGCGAGTGGGGGGGGCGACTAGCCAAAGCTCCTATATCATACGATGCCAAGTTTCCTCTGCTTTTGACTAAACGCTCGAAATTCGTGCGAAGCTATATTCGTCATCTGCACCATTCGAATTTTCATGTCGGCCCACGAGCACTTGTGAGCATCCTTCGACAGAGCGTGTGGATAGTGAACGCTCAGGAGGTCTGCCGTCAGACAGTTCGATCGTGTATGCGCTGTTTTAAATGCAAACCTCGATTGCTGACGCAATCATGGGGAATTTACCCGCAGATCGACTCCGTGCTCTCCGCCCATTTTCAATTTGCGGCGTTCATTTTTGTGGACCAGTGCACACGACATTGAAAATTGGCGGAAGGCCCCCATACAAATCATACATTGCGCTTTTTGTTTGTTTTGCGTCCAAGGCGGTTCACCTAGAAATAGTTTCCGATCTAACCACTGACTGTTTTTTATTGGCCTTCTAAAGGTTCGTCGGGAGCCGAGGATATCCCCAAGTCCATTGCGACAACGGGACGAAATTCGTCGGAGCGAGCCGCCACCTCAGCGGCAGGTGTAAAAACTGCCAAGAGACTGGAGAAGCGAAAGCGAAAGGAAAATCGAAAAGAATGCACCGCTTCTGCTGCTTATATGTGTGTGTGTATGGATTTCAGTGCTATGTAACGTATATGTAATATCGTGTATAAATGAATTAATAACACAAACACAACGCGTTGGTGAATTAAGTTCTTTATTGATTACGTTAGTTACAATCCCTTAGAAGCGTTAGCTAGCCAAGAATACTGGATATAATTGATTAAGTTGTAATTGATATCAAATTCGGTAGCGATAACTGGCCAATATGAAGAATGAGAATTAGCTATCTATTGCGAGCTATACGCTGCGCTTTTATTAGATTCAAACTTAAGACTGATCATAAATAAAATTAAAAGCTATGATTGCAGCCGGCTTCGCGGCTCTGCCGTCGCCACAGAACCGTCGCCGCCGTTCCAGGAACTCCACCGTCGCTGGAAGCTGTTCGGCACCCGTGGGAACTGCTGACTTGTGGGTGGTGTCGGATTGCTGCAGCACGTCCAGTGTCGGTGGCTAACTACTCCACCTCTCAAGATCGACCGCCCTCGGTCGCGCCATAGTTTTGGACTATTACGAAGACTTGTAGAGCAATGCGACGTCTTCTAGCGAAGTAGTATGCTCTCGAGCCCAAGGCGCATACTACTTTTACTAGACTGAGTGATACCGTTGAGGTGGCAACGTTGTCTCCAACTATATTGATGAAATTCAGATTCTCTTCGCTCAGCCGTTGGATATACGGTAGGCTGAGTGTCGTGGCCGCTGATGTTAGACGGGCGGACGCCGCTACGGCGGGGGCTCGATTCCGAATGCTGTTTCGGTTTGAGAATCGAGCGTTGTCGATGGTACCATATGAACGGAACATGATGAGGTTTGTTCCATGGACCCTTATTGCAGCGTAGTCGTAATAGCTGATGGTGGCGCTACGATCGTTTACGACTATGATGCCGTCGTCAACCACGGTGACAGGGTCGAGGTGGCTTGGTTGCGTCTGACAGTGAGAGATTTCCCCTGAATGGAGACCTTGGGCACAGGTAACGTTCTCTGGCCCTTTGCAGAATGGGGCTTTCGCTGTTTGGGTGCAATTTGTCGCGGCCATGACCTTCCCGTTGCATTCGGCTACCAGATTGTCCTGTAGCTGGAGTACCAGCCCGTTGTGCGCGACTGGGTAGATGCTGATCCTCCTGCATAGCTTGCTTACAATGTGGAATCGGATTATAAAATTGATAATGTTTTCCTTACAATCTATCTTAATATTAGACACTTTCATTAAATCAGTAATAGAAGTCCCTGTGACTTGATCAGTGAGAATTGATTCGATATCTGGTCTGTGGTCTATGATTTCTGGATTAATTACGTTAACTTTTTCAAGGGTCAAGGTGAGCGTGAGAGTTCCCAATTCGGTTATTAGCATTCTATTACGTTTAGTGAGGGTCTCGAACAGGTGACCCGTGTCCACCTGCTGGTCTTTTGTGGTTTTCAGAATTTTATTGACTGTGTCCGTGAGTTGATTAACCTTTTCTTGCGTTCACCTTTCTGTGGTGAATGTCGAGGGCAGTCAGCATGTCCCGTACGTATCCCGTGTCTATCTCCAACAACTTCCTCAAGTGGGATTGTGGAAACAAGTCTGTCAACTTCATTGTCTCGTCGGTCATGGTTTTGTAGTCGGAGAGGTTGGTTGAGTGACGTATGTATCCGTACTGGTCCCAAAGCAGTATGTCGCCGTCCATGATAGGAATATAGTTTGCGTGCGTGTAGTACGTTACCCGTACCGTCGTGGTAGTCAAGAGTGAATGTTAAAATGTTATAAGGAAAAAAGAATTAAAATTACAAATTACCGACGGAGGTTGTCTTTGTGAACCACCCTCCCCTTGATGAGGACTGTTCTCCCCAAGTCCGCTTCAACCGTTTTTTCATCGCAGAGGGGCAAAAGTTTGTTCCCTAACCTGCGGTTGGTTTTTACTAGGACTCCTTCGCCTACTTCGAAGATCCTGTTTTGTCGATTTATATTTATTTTTTTTAGTCTGGTGTTTTGCTCGACCTGAGCTTCATCATTCCGGCGAAGCGGTGGTTACGACATCCTTGGGCCTTTGCTCAGATACAGAATGAATGGAGCTGTTATATTCGACAGTAGCTTGCGAGATAGGCTCGACTGTGTCTACGATTCCTCTTTGAAGTTTGAGGCCCCTGGCTATTTCTAACAGGGTGCTGTGGAACCGTTCCACCTGGCCGTTCGATACGCTGTGGAGTGGTGGTGCGTTTACGATGCTTTCATCATAATTGTTCAAAAGTAAAGTCCTTATGGTCTCGGACTTAAGAGCAGGCTCTTTATCGCAATAGACTTGCTTCGCCATGGGAAAGACGTTCATCAGTATCAGTAGAGGGGGGGACTCGTAGGTCCTCTATTGTCCTGGATGCAATGGGTTGCACCATTGCGAACTTGGATAGTTTGTCTATGCAGGTAAGGAAGAATTTTTTGTCTGTGAAGAAGATATCAACGTGTAACATCTCTCCGGCCTGTGAGGGAATCGGCGTTTGGCCGAGCTCTTGGTTTTTTGCGTGCCACCTCGTTGGCTGATTTAGACATGTTGGGGAAATAATATTCTGTCATTATTTTTTCGACATTTTCCTGCGCTGCCCTGTGGGCTCTGTTATGCTCTTTGGTGATTGTTGGAAGCTGCCGAGCTTTTTCGGCAACTCTGACTCCAGAGTTGATCCGTTGTTAAGGTTACAATTTGGCGTTTATTTTTCGATATTGTTTGTGTGTTTTTGTTAGAAGCCGTGGACTTCGATTTTAGGTGTTAGGCGTTTTGGGCGACGAAAAGGACTGCTGACCGACTGCCTCGAAGAGGAACGACCGACTAGACAGATGGAAAGGTCGAAGCAGTGACTTATAAGAAGGAAGAACGTTACATATGTGTGTGCGTGTATGGACTGAGAGCGTACATAGGATGAGCGCGATAACAGAAAACTTAAGATAGACGTGACTTTACAGCTATTAACGGCTGCTGCTCCGAACAGTGATTATTTCTCTTCTGTCAATAGCGTTGAACACGTCAGCCACGAAATTCTTGCTGTGCCAGAATTTTGTGGCTGGGAAGGCTTTTATCACCTCGTGTTGGATTTTGGCCAGCGTTGGTAGGCTGCAGGGAATCGCTTTCACTACGCCTCGGTTGATGACAGACTTGACTCTCTCCACTAAGGTTTCTTTGTCGGTGAAGTTATCAAGTGGCTATTTTTTTGACGAATAGGATAAAGTTCTTTTAGCGGATACCTGGCCTCTTCCAACACTATTTGGTTACGGAAGCAATTCGACGGTTTGTCAGTCGTGTCGATTGTGTAAGTCAGGGACTCAGTTATCACTCACTGTGGATCGTGGCCGCATCGGACTCCGGCTCCTCGTGGCTGTTTTGTAGGGCCTTAACATTTTGGCGCGATAGAGCATCGGCCACGTGTTTTATTTGGCCTGGTTTGTAAAAGAGCTTGGCCCCTGTTTCGTCTATACGCGCTTTCCAGCGTTTGATTTTAGCATTTGGGTTGCTCTCGGATACCGAGAACGTGAGTGGCTGATGGTCGGTAAATATGTTAATATTTAACGCACCATAGAGGAAGTGCCGCTGTTTGGCTGAGGCCCAGACGAAAGCTAGCAGTTCCCGCTCGTTAGTAGCGTAATTTGCTTCTCTATCTTTCAATGATCAAGATATCATTATTGGGCAGCCGTTCTGAGACAGAACTGCTCAGAATGTTTCTTAACTTTTCAAACGCGTTGCGTTGGGGCTCACTATACTGTACCTTTTTATACCCGATACTCAAAATGAGTATTGGGGCATATTAGATTTGTGGTGAAAGTGGATGTGTGTAACGTCCAGAAGGAATCGTTTCCGACCCCATAATGTATATATATTCTTGATCAGCATCAATAGCCGAGTCGATTGAGCCCTGTCTGTGTGTCCGTCTGTCCGTCCGTCCGTCCGTCTGTCCGTCCGTCCGTCCGTCCGTCCGTCCGTCCGTCCCTATCAGCGCCTAGTGCTCAAAGACTATAAGAGGTAGAGCAACGACGATTTATATCCGGACTTCTGTGATATGTCACTGCTACAAGTATATTTCAAAACTTTGCCCCGCCCACTTCCGCCCCCACAAAGGGCGAAAATCTGTGGCATCCACAAATTCAACGATAGAAGAAAACTGAAAACGCATAATCGTGGAGGATGACTATAAGTTCCAGAGTGTAAAATCTAAGCCAGATCGTTTAATTATTATAGCCAGAATCAAGAAAACAATTTCATTCTTTCTCGCTCTGTCTCTCTCTAACACACAGGTTTCATGGTCTTTTTTGCCAATTGCAAAATATGAGTTCAAGGATCTCAGAACCTATAAGAGCCAGAGCAACCAAATTTAGTATCCACACTCCTGTGATATCGGACCTTGACCGTTGTGTGTCTGTTTGTAGTGGGGCGGATCGAAGCTCAACTCTCCCACAACGCAATTGGTGTAGCCGTCATAAGAAATGAAAACCGTTATGTTTAGTGGTATATATATAATTATTTGGTTGGACGGTCGCGCGGTAGATCGGCCGTCTGAAGCGGGGGTGAAATCGTAACTGCTTAACTCTATGCCTTATGGTGCTTTTTCTGCCGTGAGCGCCGTGTGGATCGTGGATTGTGGATCCGAGCGCCCCTCCGAGCGCGCGAGAGCGAGTTGGGACCGGGGCGCACGGAGTTGGCACAGTGCGCGGAAATTGTTTACGGCTGGCCTGAACATCCTCCCCCCCCCCCCCCCCTTGAAGGATTGCAAAGTACAATGGGGTGGCCTATGGCTGGGCGTACGCCCCGGACCCGATTCATCCCAAAAATGGCGCTCTGGACTTGACAAGGACGTCGACTCAGTGTCGCTCCACGGTCGGATAGGCGTGAGGATGCGCAAAACGGGGGTTGCTCTTGAGGAATCTGTGGATGGCGCCGTGGTTCCTACGACGGGACGGCTCGCGGGGAGACGAGTGTGTCGTTCGTCGTGAGCCGATGTAGATGGCGACGGTACAGTCGCGGCTGAGCGGGCTGGACGACGAGGGCGGCGTTTTGCATGGTTCGATTTAGATGGCGACGATGCTCCCGAGGCTGAGCGGGCCGGACGACGAGACGTGGGTACGTGGAGTAGCGTGTGGTTGTTTTTGCCGGAGTGTTGGTGAGCCAGGCAGTTCCCGCAATACTGGTTGATAAGGACAGCTCGGAGTTTCTCTTCGGGGCTCAGGAGAAGAAATTGGTGGTAGGTCCGTAGCGGATGGACTCCTTGGCAGATTCGGCAACGGTAGGAGCCAATTTCCCGAGCACGTCGGTTCTCCCTGGTGCGGTTGGCGCGGGGACGTGGGGCCATATCTGGGTGCGGAGAACTAAATTGAAATAAAGGCGTCGAAGACACATTAGTAACGATCTTGGAACGGGTGAGAGGCACATTTAAGACATTGTAAATTTCCGCCCGGTTACATAGTCTGGTGAGTCTATGTTGATTTAAGGACGGATTCACCTTCGAGTTCAGGCTTGAATTCGGACCGGAGCGTAGAGCTTTCATACAGTGCATATTTTGGAAATATTTCCGTCGGTCAGGAGACCGTTCGAGAACTTCTGCGGAGGGAGCTGGAAGGAAATTGCTGTCGTAAAAAGACCCCGAGTCTTCTACCAGTGTGATAGGTCGTCTGGAAATTTGACTCGAGAACGATGAGATTTGATTCATCACCTGAGGCACTGGACCTGTGAGTACCCAGCCGAAAATGGTCTCCTGCCCGAGGAGAGAGCCACAGATGTTGGTCAGTGAGCCACTTAACTGAATGGACGGAAGGATGTCCGCTCCAATCAGGATATCTATTTGTGAACTCTCATAGAAGGTCGGATCCGCCCATGAGAGGTTCGGCAGGTCTCTCAAGAACCCTTGCGAGATCGGATGCGATGGAATATTCGCGGCCAATTCCGGAATAACGTAGGCTGTGGCATTTAGTTGTAAGCCCGGCTTAGTCGGAGTACGGATGGAAAAACTGCAGAGCTTCTTTGACTGAGCGGATACGGCATTATTTAGGCCGGAGACCTGTGCCTGGATACGTTGGAATGGCAATTTGATCATGTCCACAAGACGTTCTGTAATGAACGTTGCCTCTGAGCCAGAGTCGATCAGAGCGCGGGCGTGGAAAGTTTTTCCCAGGTGGCAAATATTAACGATAGCCGTGCCTAGGAGGACAGCACTCGTACCGGAGGCGAAATATGACTGAACGTTTGGCTGGGCTTCGGACGAACTTGGATTTTGTACGCTTGGTACTCGTAGATGTAGCTCGGGCCACGCTGAGGAATTTTGTGCCGTTGTGGAAATCGCCTCGCTGGAGTTTGCTGGATTGCTACGGTGCAGAAGCGTATGGTGCCGGTCTCCACAAATTATGCAATTGTGGGCGCTTTGGCATGCTCGTATCTGGTGGCCCCTTGCAAAGCAGTTCAAACAAAGCTGCTTTTGCTTAATGTAGTCGGAGCGAGCGCCAGCGGGCATTTGAAGAAAGTAAGGGCATAATTGGATGATACTCTTTGGAGCAGAGATCACACGTGCTCCTCGTTTGATTCACTGTGGTCTCGAACGAGTGGGCACTCCTAGGATAAGGACTTCCTTGAGACCGAAACGGATTGCTTCTCGAATTGTCTGCAGTGCGTATGCTCGCCCTGGAGTGGGCCTGAGTCTCCATGCCTGGATGGTCGTCCTCGGTCACTTCGAGAGACAGGTACCGCTCCGCCAGGAACTTGTCCATGGCGTGCCAGGTGGGAATTTCGGACTTGTGCGTCACGGATTGCTCCCAAAGCTCTAAGGTCGTCTTTGGCAGCTTAGCGGAAATGAGGTACACTAAAACTCCGTCAGCGAAAACGCTGTCTGTGGAGACCTCGGAATGGGTGAGTGTCGTGAGGCACTTGTGGACGGCCCTCTGGAGCTCTTTTAGCGCTGCTGCTGACTCGGTACGGATTTGGGGCAGACTGAAAAGGATCTTCAGCTGGGCCTTGAGTATCAGCCTCTTGTTTTGGAAACGCTCACGGAGGGCGTTCCATGCGGACGCGAAACCCTCGTTCGTAAGTGGAGCCTGTGCCACTATGTCGTGGGCTTCACCGCTGGTCTTTTTGTTGAGGTGGAACAGTTTTTCCACTGGAGCCAACCTTGGGTTTTCTATGTAGATGGCGGTGAACAGGTCTCGGAACGTGGGCCACTGCTGGTAGTCCCCACTGAAAACTTCAGTGTCACATAGAGGAAGGCGGCAACCACCGGAAGTCGGCCAGTTGCGGCGTGTGAGAGTCAGTCAGGGGCTCGAGCTAATCGTTCAGTTGCGTAGATCGCATAGCAGTCATCATATATCTCGTGTACATCAGCTGCATCCTTTGGATCCGCTTTCGCCAACGCCACTGAACAAGACTCGAACTCTGCGGCCACCTTCGCCCACAGACTTCGGAGTTGTTCTCGATGAACTTGGGAGAGCGAGCGGGTTGGTGTGCTAGCATCTGGAGCGCTGAGCTTCTGGTCGAAGCGGGTCAGTCTGCTTGCAGCCAAGGCAAACTTAGGCTGTGCGGAACTGGCGGCCATAGTGCTAGGAGCCGTGCGAGGGACTCCCGAGGGGAGCAACAAATCCTCGAAGGCATGTGGTGCGTGAACCCTGGACGTGGTCGGACCTCGCTCAGCTGGGGCCGGACGGGAAGATGTGGGCGTAGTGACTGAGCCGTTAGAGCTGGGTGGATGGGTCAAGCTCAGCGAACTCACCCGCTTAAACTTCTTGCGAGATTTCTTCTCAACAGTGGGCATGTTTGCTGATGGATCTGCGATAACGCGTAGTGGAGTCGCAAAGGTAGGTGAGCGGAAATGGCGACGTGGAAGTTCAGAACTACGAACCGTGGATATGTGGTTTTGGTGGAATTTATTGCGAGTATTTAAATTATGGAAATAGTACACCGTGGCCGGAATATATAGATATAAATACTACGATTGAACTACGGTTGAAAACAATATACTCTCGAAATGCAGGGTAGCGCGTCACTTGGCGTTCCGTTACGGTCAAGCGCGGCACCGAAAAATATTCTCCCAACAACTACAACGCAGGCAAACGGTGGAGAAGCGAAAGCGAAAAGAAAAACGAAAAGAATGCACCGCTGCTGCTGCTTGTATGTGTGTATGTATGGCTGTAAGTGCTATGTACCGCGGCTTGGGTTGAAGAGATGTCAAACAACAGGTAAAACGGTGGATAACCGTTTTATATACAATATGTATATTATATAGTTAAATATCCGCAACTCGAAATTTAGTTTTTAAAAAAGATTTTATTTTTAGTACTTAATTTCTTTATGTCACAAGATTGGTTGAATTCCCCGACTTAACTTTACGTCTGCTTGTCTCAAACGGAACTCATCTCTCTGCTGCTGGCTAGTTTCCATGAGCCCTACTCTTGGAACTCCCGACTCTGGCTTCGGGCGTTGCTTTCCTCGGCTGCATCTTCGTGTCGGTGGCGTACGTGCCTGGATCGATATTTGGGGATGCGTCGGCTTTGATGAAAGGCATCCACTGCTGGCGATCGGTGTTGCATTACATGACGGAGCTAGGAATGTGATACTCCTTGGTTTTATGTCTAGCTTTGATTGGTCCTCATGAGTGGCGTGATTCTAAAGAATCGATTTCTCGAGAGTGGCGTGATTCTAATGTTGATGAAACAATGTGGTCCATTGTTTATTTTATGGGGGGCCCTAGCTTGGAGTATGGGAAGAAACAGTTATTGATTCTTGAGTGGGGTCCTGTTACTTGTGTGGATGGGGTGGATGAATTGTACATAAACATAATGTGTATGGGATGTGGGGAATTATGGATATGTCACTCCCCAACGTTTGTTATTAGCCTGTCCCTAGGCGATTACCCTCGGGTATAGTGACGGGGTGTCAAGTGCGGTGGCTGAGGTTGGTTCCTCTTCTGCTTCTATTATAGGGTTAATACATTTAACCGTGACTCTTTTAGAAGCTTTCTTAAATTTAACAGCTACATAACTTAGTAGTACTAATATAATTATGACAAATGAAATTAGACTTATTTGTAATAGGTTACTATATTTGGTGTATTGCATAATTATTTCATTAGTTTGGACATACGACAGTGGTTTTATTTTAGTTATGTTGTTGTTGACATAAACATTCTGGGCAAAATCTAACATTGTGTTTGATATTGTAAATTCATTTAATTGGATTGAACAGTTGTAGATTTTTATAATGGTATTTCCTTCCGCTATGATTTCTTGGTTTACACAATTCTGGTTTAGCGTTGTTTTTGGAAGATTCCATGTGATTAGTATATTGGGTTCAATAAAGTTTATTTGAAAGTTTTGAAAAGTATTGGAATATGGACATTTAGTGGGAATTTGCATTAAAATTCCTTTTATACAATTGTCATTGGTTTTCAATCTAGTTTCTTTAACAAATACTTCATCATTTTTTATGTAGTACTTGTCGTATGTCATATCTGTTAACATGTTATTTAATTCGTCTGGATACGGAACGATTTTATAGATTGGTACTTTTGTAATGTCTTTGGGAATGTTGGAAATTATTAGAATTTCGTTGGTATCGGATTTTAGCCATGTGGAGGTTTTTATATTTAGTATTTTCTCAGAATTTATTTGTTCCAGGTAGTCTTGTTTTAATAATTTTGGATTAAATATACCGAGCCTAGTTAATTGCATACCTAGTTCTATATCTTCGATATATTCTGTGAAATGTTGTAGATTGAATATCAAAATTTCTATTTGTTGATTCCTGTCTTTTTCTTCATTTAGTTTGTTTATAACGTTTATTCCGCTATTAACTGCATCTATAACCAAATTTAGTTCATTCATTTGAATGCTATGGCTGGCTAAATTTTCTATTTTTTGTTCCAAATCGACTTTATCTTCCTGATCTAGTGTTCCAAAGAGATATTTGTAGGCTGTTCCTACTATATTGATTAGGCCTCTTTTATTTCTTTTGGTTATTTTTAGCCCGTTCATTTCTCTTTGCAATTTGTCTACTAGATATTTTATTTGGATTATGTCCTGGAATTTAGTGGCTTGCATTAATAAATTTTGGTATAGTTCTTCGGTTTTAGTTACATTAACAGTTAGATAATGGTATTCGTAATTGATAGATATGTTAATCGATCCAGTTTTGAACATCATATATCCGTTTTGGGATTTTATAGGATTTATTTCTATGTTTTGGCCCTGTGCCATTACGATGGTAATTATGAGGAAGATGACGATTTTAATTGTGTTGAAGTTCGCCGATTCCATTAACTTCCTCGGTTTCTCTGGATTTATTATATTTGCTTCTATTAGATTTCTTCTTTTTCTTGAATTTTGATTTATAATGAGTTATTTTCCTACCCCTATTCTTTCTTCATAATGTTTTTCGTCTACCTGTCTAATTTCGCCCGTCCTTTTGAAAGGATTTGTTACCTTAGACTTAACTAGAGGTGATAGTTTATAGCGGGTATCTACTTCATACTCTATGCGGTTTTTATTTAATTGAGTGATTTTATTCACTTTATTTAGTTGGGTGTCATAATCAGGTGAGCCTGCATAAATGAATATATCAGCTGGTGTCCTATTTGTGGTATTATGTTTGGTTTTATGATTATAAGTATAAAGAATTAATTCAAACTTCGTGAATCTATCTTCTGGGTTATCCTCGCTAGATATTATTCTTAATTTTTCATTTACTGTTTTATGAAATCTTTCTACGTCAGATATTCCATTTTTGCTGGAAGTGATCTCTATTTTGACGTTTTCCGCATTCAGCCATGCTTGCAATGCTGTGCACATAAAAGCTGAATCTTTATCGGCTTTGATTTCAATTGGTTTGCCCATCTCGTTAAAAACTTTCATGATGGCTCTTTTTGCTTCTAACCAGTCACGACTTTTTATACCCGATACTCAAAATGAGTATTGGGGTATATTAGATTTGTGGTAAAAGTGGATGTGTGTAACGTCCAGAAGGAATCGTTTCCGACCCCATAAAGTATATATATTCTTGATCAGCATCAATAGCCGAGTCGATTAAGCCCTGTCTGTCTGTCCGTCTGTCCGTCCGTCCGTCCGTCCGTCCGTCCCCTTCAGCGCCTAGTGCTCAAAGACTATAAGAGCTAGAGCAACCATGTTTTGGATCCAGACTTCTGTGATATGTCACTGCTACAAAAATATTTCAAAACTTCGCCCCGCCCACTTCCGCCCCCACAAAAAACGAAAATCTGTGGCATCTACATTTTTAAAGATAGTATAAAACTAAAAACGCAGAATCGTAGAAGATGACTATATCTTCTAGAGTGCAAAATCTGAACCAGATCGTATAATTATAATAGCCAGAATCAAGAAAACAATTTCGTTCTTTCTCGCTCTGTCTCTCTTTAACACACAGGTTTCATGGTCGGTTTTGCCAATTGCAAAATATGAGTTCAAGGATCTCAGAACCTATAAGAGCCAGAGCAACCAAATTTGGTATCCACACTCCTGTGATATCGGACCTTGACCGTTTCGTGTCCAAATTTCGCCACACCCCCATCCGCCCCCGCAAAGGACGAAAATCTGGGGCATCCACAAATCTCAGAGACTATTAAGGCTAGAGTAACCAAATTTGGTATCCGCACTTCTGTTAGATCTCACTATAAAACGTATGTCTCAGAATTTCGCCCCACCCCCTTCCGCCACCACAAAAAACGAAAATCTGTTGCATCCACAATATTGCACATTCGAGAAAACTAAAAACGCAGAATCATAGATAATGACCATATCTATCAGATTGCTGAATCTGGATCAGATCGGATCATTTTTGTAGCCAAAAGGAACAAATCAATTTGCACTGGCTACGCAGCGCCCGACGTCACGCTCAGACTGATTTTCTGTCTCTCTCGCACGCACTCTTTGTCGTGTCGTTTAGTATTAGCGGCGTCAGCCGAAGGAGAGCCTTACTGACTAAGTATCGGGTATAAATGTAGAGTTGCGGTCTCCGCAGCAACTCACAACGTTCCCCCTCGTTTAAAGTTCCGAATGCACCTCGATATTTCCTCACCAATCTCTTCCTGCACATCCATTGCCATTGTAGCGGCAGCGTCTGCCTCCATTTCTGTATCCATTCTATCTGTTTGTACTTATTACTTTTGACCCGTTGGGAGTGTATTATTTGCTTGCAGCTGGATACGCTCCGAATCGCAACCGTTGTCGGCCAGAAAAGTGATAGTACAGGTGATGTGTTGGAGGAAGGGATTTGTGCTGTTTCCGATCTATGGACCGCACGAAACAACAAAAATTTATTGCCTCGGTGGTAATCTAATTCTATAGCTGTCTTTCTGTTCGCTGATAATCTGAATATGTCAGATTTGTCAAAGTGATACTCATTGGTATGAGAAGCTACCGTAGGTGTATGGCCTGATGCAAAATTTTATTGAAGATGTCCTGTTGACTGATTCAATCTGATGTCGAGATCGAATCCTTTCACTGTAGCTTGTCTGACAGTTTGAAAGGATGACCAAGGTCGGGGTCACCGAAGGAAGCTGGGTTGCATACGGTACATAAACCGTCTACAGTTTGGTCGTCGCAACTAGAACTTGAACCAGTTGGACTGCGGAGTGGGTATCCTACGGTGCGCAAGGGAGGGTCTGAAGACACGGCGACAGACTCTGATGATTGCGATGGCAGATGAGTGACAGGCAGTTATGGTACTGTTTCTGATACTGACTTTATTGATAAAATTGATTCTTATTTATAGGTAACAAAAGGTACAAAAGTGCTGAGTCTGTAAAAATATATGTTTGTGTATTATGGATAATTTTAGTGTCTGGTGGGCAATTGCGAAATTGCGATGGTCAGCAATTGCACCGCTGTCTTCGCCCTCTGCAGAGAGAGTGCATTGTCAGCTGAACTCACTGTGTGTTCTCGTGTCACGGTGTCACTATGTTATGCCGACGGGTATTATAAACTATTAATTAAGCATATTTATGCAACTGAACAGTTGGTAAACTCCCTATTCTTGGATTGTACAGCAGCTGATGTGTTGTTGTTCGCAAGTTCCACGGAAAATCGCACTTGTTGAAGGAGCGTGTGACTTGCACGTCTGTTCTTCTCGAGTACTTTACTCGTTACACTCCCGACCCGAAAATATATGATAACATAGGTTAATATACACATAAGCCAACAACATACAGTTAAGATTCCACTGTAATACTAAATCAAGGAATTTGTATTACTTAATAGTTAGAGTATTCCTTAGTGACGTTCAGCAACTTCCCAAACTCATCTTCTTTTTGTTGAGTATATGATTATAATCTTGCAAAAGTTGAATAGCTCGCTCGTCAGTATCATTAACCACTTTTAAATTTTGAAATATTTCGGACTATTTGATAGTCTCCATTTGTATGCCATACTGAAGGCACTTAAAAAACTTTGGAAATATTAATGCGATCGAACTATTTAGCATTTAGGTGTTAAAAAATCAGAAAACCTCTTTGTAACAAACGTAGGTAGCTCTTTTTATTTTACAATTAACCGTTTTGTAAAATATTCGACATCCTCAGAAAGCATCGTCAAACCCAAAGGGCCAAGATATGTATAAGTAAAGTAGAATCAACGGTTATTATAATGTTTATTATTTAGTCCGCCGAAGCGAGAATTATTGTTCCTCGTTGGAGGACTTAGAGAATCTAAATTTACACAAAAATGAAAATCTTAATGTTAAGTCCCCGGCCGCCGGCTGCGCAGTCGCCGGTGCATCAATCTGCTGACATGGCACACGCGCCGGTGTTATGTCGAGCAGCGGCAGTTTCTCACGTTCCACGGCCCCATAGTTGTTGTTGGGCTGTCTGGGCAAGTGTCTCTGTCAACGCTGCAACTCTCGTGTTACGCAACGAGGCATGTGCTGTATTTGGCTCATATGAAAATGTTTAAGCTCATTGACCCGCTGTAGGGTCGAGAACCAAATGCAGAGGGAGGGGTATCCGGCTGGATCGGATAACTACTCCCCCCCTTGAGCAGTCGCCGTCCCCGGCACACTTAGTCTTGCCATCAATCCATTGATTTGCCGGGCGTCGCGTTTCTTCGTCAAATATAGTTTGAGCATGGCCATGCCACATACCAGGCCACAAATAGCTAGTCCTAGGCAGAATGCAAAGATTGGTCTGGAACGTGAAGACACCTCTTCCTTTATCTCCTTGATGAAATTGAGGTTCTCCTCGCTCAACTGGTGTAGGAATGGCAGGCTCAGTACCATTTTATGCTCGGTAACATTTAGCAAAGGTGAAGATGCAACTCCTGGGTATCGGCTCTGAACGTTTTTGCGATTCCGATACCGCGAACCATTTATGACGGCATAATCGTTGAATGTGATTAGATGCGTCCCTGAAATGTTGAGCGCCGCGCTGCCGTCGAAACTTACTGCTGCTGGGTGATCGTTGATGATAATGATCCCGTCGTCGACCAGTGTGATGGTGCTGAGGTGGCTGGGTTGCGACTGGCAGTGGGCCACGCCACCAGAATATAATCCTTGGGCACAGGAGTCCTTTGTCGACGCTTCGCAGAATGTTGTCATGGTCGTCTGTTTGCAGTCCGACACTGTTACTATCTGGTTGTTGCAGTCGGCGACGATGTTATCGTCCAGTTGAAGGATGGTGCCGTTGTGGGCGACCGGGAAAATAGTTATCTTTTTGCAAATGTACTTAATCTTAGGGAATTGAATGACAAGGTATATTATGCTATTTGATTGGAAAATTTTGAGTTTAGATACTTCTAAAATGTTAGTTACGATAACATTGGTGAGCTGATTAGAGAAAATAGAATTCAAGTCGTCATGGTCTAATATGACCGGATTGATTACGTTAACTTTTGCGAGGGAAAAGGTGAGCATGAGATTACTTAGTTCGGATGCCAACATTCTGTTCCTAGCCAGCAAGGTCTCGTACAGGTGAGCCGAGTCAATTTGCTTTCCCTTTGCTGCCTCTATTGACTGTGTCTGTTAAGCGGTTGTTTTGCTGCTGAGATTTAGAATTTATGCTTATCTGCCTGTTATTTGATTCAATAAGTTGGGCCTCGTTTATTCGTATCTTTTCTAGGTCGTCCATGTCCGGAGTTCCGGCTACCACCTTTAAGACCGAGCCCAGGATGTTTAGGCTCGTAGCAACTCTGTGGTGCACGCTAATCGTGGCTAACATATTTCGGATATGGTCGGTATCCACCATTAGTAGTTTTCGCATGTGCGACTGTGGGAACATCTCGGTCAAATTTGCGGTCTCGTCCGCCATTCGTTCGTAATCCGTTAAGTTTGTCGAAGCCTAAGGTAATTTATTTCGTCCCATACGAGTTTGTCGCCGTCCAGTATAGGAACGTAGTCAAAATGTGAGTAGTCTGTTATGCGAGCGTTTACCCAGGCCACCAGAAGGAGTATCATGTGAAACAACCTAAGGAATGAAAGGAAAGGTTGCTTGGTAATCTGTGAACCAGTCTCTAGGTATGAATGTAAATGGAGCTCAAAAAATAGTCGGCTGAGTGGAACGCTCACGTATGGGCATAGGGGCATTACCTAAGATTGTCTTTGTGCACCACCCTCCCCCTAATTAGGACCGTTGCCCCCAAATCCGCTTCTACCGTTTCTTCCACGTACAACGGGGTTAGCTTATTTCCGAGGCGTCTGTTGGTTTTCATTAATACCCTCGCACCTACTCTAAAAACTCTGTTTTGACGCTTTTGGTTGACTCGATTTTTCTGCACAATCTCAGTTTTCTGTACCCTGTTCTGTGCCTCTCTGTGAAAGTCTGCAGCAGCGGCGTTTAACATATCAATCGGTTTCTTGTTGGCTACCGAGTGTACCGACCTGTTGTACTCCACTGTTGCCTGGAGGAAGAGGTCGACTGTGTCGACGACTCCCTTCGCTATCTTGAGGCATCTCGCGATTTCCAACAGAGTACTATGGAATCTTTCCACTTGGCCGTTTGAAGTGCTGTGGAGGGGAGGAGATGTAACAATGTGGGCTCCAAAATTGTTTCGCAGAAGTGACCTAATGGTTTCTGAACTCAGCGATGGTTCCTTGTCGCAATAGATCTGTCTGGTGTTGGGGAAAATGTTCATAAGTTGCAAGAGTGGAGCCTTTATAACCGCAATCGTGCGGGAAGCTATCGGTTGTACAATGGCAAATTTCGAGAATTTGTCCACGCATGTTAGGAAGTACTTCCTATCCGTTGAAAAAATGTCGACGTGAAGCATTTCTCCAGTGAACGAAGGGACTGGCGTTGGGCCCAGCTCCTGTTTTTTTGGATGCCTATCGTACTTTGCTCTAGAACAAATCTTGCAATTCATGACTACCTCGCTTGCGAGTTTAGTCATTTTTGGGAAATAGTAATCGGCCAAGACCTGTTTTACGTTTTCCTGAGCAGCTCTATGTGCTCGAGTGTGTTCGATTGTGACAATCTCCTTTTTTTCATTTTCATTGAAAATGTCTGTGACCAGATTCTTGCAATGCCAGAACTTGGTCGACGGAAAGGCGCGTACTAGCTCATGCTGAATGCAGGCTAGAGTCGGAAAATCACAGTGGATTGCTTTTACAACCATAGGGTTTACTGAGGTCTTCCCTGAGGTTGCGCTTGAGTTTGGCGCTGGCCCGTTTTTTGGGCCTTTTTCTCCATGGCCCTGGCGTAATTTCCAGCCAAAACGCTGCGATCCTCGCTGGATTCCGCTGCTTCGGCAAGGGCCAGAGCGGTCTGCAGATCTTTCAGTCTTGCCGGAAATACTGCTGTTTTCAATGTTCTTCTTAAGCCTGAAACGAATACGTCTAAAGCGTCGTCCCTAGCTTTCTCGTTTAGAATGCCCGCTGCGACCGCATTATGGACCATTATGTTTTTGTTGGTAATGAGAGAGAGCTGCTTCTCAATCTCGTCATAGTATTCCGCCAAGGACATGTTTCCCTGCCGCATGTTGGCTAGTTTTTGTTGTATCACACTCACTGGAGTTTTGTCGGAATACGAACTATCCAATCTATTCAAAATGGCCTTGAAATTTAAGACTGTATTGCAAGATGACAGGACGTTACTTGCGGACCCTTTTATTTTATTCCTGATTATGCCTGTCGCCATGTAATGTCTAGCGCTGCCTTCATAGGGCTCGAAAGTTTTATAGGCCGCCAGCGCTGCCTGGCGCCAAGCCACATAATTTTCCTGTTTGCCGTCGAACTCGGGGACGGACTTAACCATGTCCAATGGCCGATCACACTGGACATCGGGATTTATTGCTATCTCCTTATACGCTTCAACTTTCGGGGCAGGCGTACCTGTGCTTAACTGAGCAATCTCGGCTTGTAATTGCTGTAACCTGGTCTCGAACCGCGAGGCCTGATTTTGCAGTGCGGCCTCTATAGCTGCTGCGAAAGTTGCCGGATCCATGATGTCAGGGGAACGTTCGTTGCTTCCAGTCAAATGGAGGCCCCTTAGACACAAACGTAAACTATCGTCGCTATCGGATTGTTCTTGCTTGCTATCCCCTGGTTCTTGCAGGTCCCCACACAGTGAAACTAAGCTATCAGACCGCTTAAAGGACTTGAGGTCACTTTTGGAACTGTTAGGGCTATCGCCCATTAGCAACTTCTTATTTTGTTTGTATTTTTTATTTTTTTAATGAATTTGATTTTGATTTTAAATTCTCAGCTGCACCACTCAGTACTATTTTATTTTTATTGGGTCGCGATTACCAAAATGCTTGAATACAATTTTACAAAAAATTTCACTTACATGGTTTCTGCGGCTTGTACCGTGTTTTATTTGATCTAATTATAAGTTTTCTTCAACTAACTATTAATTTCTTTGTGGGTGGCGATGTGGGAAGCGAGAGGTTGTCTTTCAGCTTGTTATTTTTGCTTTTTGAGGCGAGGGATTGCCCTGCAGCCTGTTTTTCCTTTCGTAGACGTTGATGCCGGGAGCGAGGGATTGCCCTTCAGCTTGTTCCGGGTGTGGTTTTTGTCCACCTTCAGCGAGGGATTGCCCTTCAGCTCCTTTAAAATGTAGGTTTAATTATTAATTTCACCTCACTTGTTGTTTATTTTATTTTTGTTAAAACCGAAGCGTTGGCTTAGGAATTTTTTTTTTTTTAAAACAATCACTCGCGTTGTATACAATTCCGTTGGCCGCCAGTTAAGTAGAACCAACGGTTATTATAATGTTTATTATTTATTCCGTCGAAGCGAGAATTATTGTTCCTCGTTGGAGGTCTTAGATAATCTAAATTTATATAAAAATGAAAGTCTTAATATTAAGTCCCCGGCCGCCGGCTGCGCAGTCGCCGGTGCATTAATCTGCTGCCATGGCACACGCGCCGGTGTTATGTTGAGCAGCGGCAGTTTCTCACGTTCCACGGCCCCATAGTTGTTGTTGGGCTGTCTGTGCAAGTGTCTCTGTCAACGCTGCAATTCTCGTGTTTCATTACGCGACGAGGCATGTGCTGTATTTGGCTCATATGAAAATGTTTAAGCTCATTGACCCGCTGTAGGGTCGAGAACCAAATGCAGAGGGAGGGGTATCCGGCTGGATTGGATAACTTACATATGCCGCGGGAACGCGGACTGGGTGGAAAACTCGCACAAAATCACTGCACTTGTGTTGGGCACAATCGAAGGGCTCTACATATCTTGCACTTGTAGCGATCCGCCGAGGCTGGCTGGGGTGAGCTTCTCCTTCTTGAGAAGGCGAAGATCCGGCTCGAAGTACCAGTATTTGTAGGGGTGCGGATCGAGGCGCAAATATCCAACGACGAGATTGGAAGGTCCAGTGAAACTCCTACTAGTCGTCACAGGAGAGAAATGCCGATGGGTTGCGTGGTATATATGTGTATGTTTATTTGTGGTGTTCGCGCGGTAGGTCGGCCGGTTGAAGCGGGTGTGAAAACGTAACTAAACTCTAAGCCTAGATCATAAGGCTTTATGCTGCAGTGAGCGCCGAGTGGATTGTGGATCGTGGAGATCTTTCGTGCGCCCCTCCAAGCGGAGTTGGCACAGTGCACGGCAATTATTTGCTGCTGGCCTAAACAGTATATATATATAATTAAATATCTGCAGCTCGAAATTAGGTTTTTAAAAGGGGTTCTTTTTTCAAAAAACTTCATATCTTAATGTTACAGGATTAAGTTCAATTGCCCGACTTGACAGTGGGTCTGCTTGTCTCAAATGGAACTGATCTTCTATGGTGTTGGCTAGTTTCCATAAGCCCTTCTTTTGGAGCTCACGACTCTCGCTTTGGGTGTTGCTTTCCTCGGCTGCATCTTCGTGGCGATGGCGTACGTGCCTGGACTGATATTTGGGGATGCGGCTTTGATGAAAGGCGTCTGATGCTGGTGATCGGTGTTGAGTTAAATGAGGGAGCTTGGAATGTGAGACTCCATGGTTTTATGCCCCAACCGACCGAGGGGCGCTGCTGCATGACGCGCTACGCGTTAACCGAACCGAACCTAAGCATGCATTCTAAATACAAATACGAATACCACTACAATAACTAATTACTAGAAAAGTGTGTGAGGATTAGTTATTTAGTCTTGGACATTGACATGCAATGACTGCATCTTGCAAGAGGCGATAGAAAATACAAATACCACTACAATTACTAATTACTAATTACTAGAAAGGTGTGTAAGGACTAGTAATTTAATAAGAGGAAGAGAATTAGTGGTGGATATAATATGGTAGAGGGAATTATAATCCGAGCATAAGACCCTAAACGGTTCATGCAAGGAATAATTCGATCTACAAAGTGGAAAGAACAACGGTATAAAATTTCTAGTCAGTCTAATAGGAATCGTGAAGTGTATGCGGCTCAACAGATCAGGGCGATCAGAGAGTCTTTGCACAAATACCTCTGATTCCTCTTTTGGATCTATAAATCCAACTGCTACTTTCCTGGCTTTATCGCAGGGCATCCCTCGGCGGTAGCAGAAATTTGCACACAAATTATTATTGGCGCGACCAACGCGATTATATTATGCAAATGGATTGGTTGGACACACACACCATGACGCGGGCAACGATTATATTTGCATATACTGCAATTCCTTTATGTCACTGTTTTTTGTAGCCTATAATCAACTTACAGTCCACCCGGGGGCGCCATGAAAAATCAGAAAAGTTTTTCTAATTCAAGAAAACCGAAAAATTTTGGGTGGATGTAATTTCGAATATATTTGGCGTGGCGAAAAAAATCAGGTGCGCTCGATCTTTTTCAACTTCCAACTTCCAGACTCTATTTCTTCCCAATTCAATCTCTTATTCTAGCTAACCTTCGGTGGCAAAGCGGAGCGAGTTCGCCAAGAGCGAGCTTTAATTACGCTCCCGCTTTGCCCTAGCCTTACTTACACTAGACTTCATAATTACGATTAAGATTAACAATTTAAATTATTAGTATTTGCTGCCATGTCACTCAACAGGAGATATTCAATTGGACTTTTACTAGGTGGCTCACATTTAATACACCATTTTAATTTCGTATTCACATACATATAGCAATACGATCTGAAGGACAAACAATATAGCCATCACACACAATTTACTAGTCAATTAATTCATAAACAAACCACGCCTCAGACACATATAACGTCTACATTTGACTGGGTAAAGAGAAATCTAAACTCATCGATATTCCTTAACAAACTTTGTGCAAAACTTTGTGAACAACCTCCAGACCATATTTGTTGTTTCTATTGAAAAATGAGTATAGGGGTATACTAGATTTGTGGTGAAAATAGATATGTGTAACTTCAAGAAGGAAGCGTTTCCAACCCCATAAAATATATATACTCTTGATCAGCATCAAAAGCCGAGTCGATAGAGCAATGTCTGTCTGTCCCTCTGTCTACCCGTCTGTCCGTCCGTCCGTCTGTCCGTCTCTGAGAGCGCCTAATGCTCAGAGAGCTAGAGCAACGACATTTTGTATACAGATTTCTGTGATATTTCACTGTTACAAGTGTATTTCAAAACTTTACCTAGCTCCCTTCCGCCACAACAAAGGACGAAAATCTGTGGCATTCACAATTTTGAAGATACGAGAAAAAAAACAATTCGTAGAATCCTTATATCTTCTAGACTTTAAAATTTGAACCAAATCGAATCATTATTATATCCAAATGAAGATAACACACGAGTTTCGTGGGCGGCTGTGCATCCACAGATCTCAGCGACTATTAGAGCTAGAGCTACCAAATTTTGTATCCACACGCACAATCATAGAGAATGACTATATCTACCGGATTGCCGAATCTGGATCAGATCGGATAATTATTATAACGAAAAGGTACAAATCAATTTGTAGTGGCTACGCAGAGCCCGACGACACGTTCAGACTGATTTTGTATCTCTCTCGCACACAGTCGTTCAATGTTAGCGCCGTATGACTGAGTAGAGCCAGACTGACTAAGTATCGGGTATAAAAGCAGGGTTGCGATCGTAGCAGCAACACGCAATTTTCCCCCTGTTTTAATAACCTATCTCACCATTCATTGATACAGTACTTGTTAGAGCGAAATCTCTAATCAAAATAAAAACGAGGGGGAACGTTGTGAGTTGCTGCGGACACCGCAACTCTACAGTTATACCCGATACTTAGTCAGTATGGCTCTCCTCCGGCAGACGCCGCTAATATTAAACGACACGACAAAGAGTGCGTGCGAGAGAGACAGAAAATCAGTCTGAGCGTGACGTCGGGCGCTGCGTAGCCAGTGCAAATTGATTTGTTCCTTTTGGGTATAAAAATGATCCGATCTGATCCAGATTCAGCAATCTGATAGATATGGTCATTATCTATGATTCTGCGTTTTTAGTTTTATCGAATCTTTAATATTGTGGATGCAACAGATTTTCGTCCTTTGTGGGGGCGGAAGGGGGTGGGTCGAAATTCTGAGATATACGTTTTATAGTGAGATCTAACAGAAGTGCGGATACCAAATTTGGTTGATCTAGCCTTAATAGTCTCTGAGATTTGTGGATGCCCCAGATTTTCGTCTTTTGCGGGGGCGGAAGGGGGTGTGGCGAAATTTGGACACGAAACGGTCAAGGTCCGATATCACAGGAGTGTGGATACCAAATTTGGTTGCTCTGGCTCTTATAGGTTCTGAGATCCTTGAACTCATATTTTGCAATTGGCAAAGCCGCCCATGAAACCTGTGTGTTTGAGAGAGACAGAGCGAGAAAGAATGAAATTGTTTTCTTGATTCTGGCTATAATAATTATACGATCTGGTTGAGATTTTACACTCTTGAACATATAGTCATCCTCTACGATTCTGCGTTTTTGGCTTTATCGAATCTTTAAAAATGTGGATGCCACAGATTTTCGTCCTTTGTGGGGGCGGAAGTGGGCGGGGCTAAGTTTTGAAATATTTTTGTAGCAGTGACATATCACAGAAGTCTGGATACAAAACATCGTTGCTCTAGCTCTTATAGTCTTTGAGCACTAGGCGCTGAAGGGGACGGACAGACGGACAGACGGACGGACGGACAGACGGACAGACAGACATGGCTCAATCGACTCGGCTATTGATGCTGATCAAGAATATATATACTTTATGGGGTCGGAAACGATTCCTTCTGGACGTTACACACATCCACTTTTACCACAAATCTAATATACCCCAATACTCATTTTGAGTATCGGGTATAAAAATCAATTTTCAGTGTCTATGCAGCGCCCTACACGTGCTTACTCATTTTCTGTCTCTCTCTCTCACACGCTATTTTTCATCAATGTGTGCGCCCTCTGGCTGACGGGAGCCATACTGACTGAGTATTGGGTTTACATATGGAGTGTGTCGGAGCCTTAGCAGCGTCTCACAACTTTCCCCCTGGTTTTTTTTTGCGTCCAAAACTGAGAAGCAGATTTCGGCTGTAGGATTCTGTTTACATTTCTTGCTTTCACTGTATTTATCAAAGACGTCTCTTAATTCGTTGTAAACGGCTGTTTAAGCAGTTACTGCGTTAGATAGAGTGACTACTTCATACAAGGACGGGCTTAACGATTTGACTTTCATAAGCTCCTTGACTATAAGGATCTTAGCTCTATGCTTAGGAGGTAGAATCCGAGCCAGAGCAAAAATCAGGAGAGCAGAGTTTTTTTGGAGAAACACCCACACTTCTGCAAAGGCAGTCCGTCTGTGCTGTGTTGACAGATTTGCTGTTGCCAATGTTTAAGTTTGAGAATCTTTTAATGGCATGCTACTGATGAGATCTGATAAAATATTTAAAAATTTTGGATGACACTTTGGGTTTTAGACCTGATTTCATAGTTACAGCATATAACAGAAGAACCCTTTTTTGTCTGACGTAATGGCGCTGTGGACTCTGCCCAAGAAGGTAATGGATTCCTTAATCGGAAAAGTAATGCAAGTAATTGACATATTCAGGCAGGCTCCGTTTTTCATTTACTTTTTCGGATTACGTTTTCAGCTAACACGTTTCGTTTTCGTTTTAAGGCTCTCCAGTTTTCACATATTTTTGCTGTTTGCACCAAAACGAAAATTTTTGTTACCCTGGCAAATTTTTTCCGATGTTCGGTTAAAATAAAATTATTTATAAAGAAAGCATATACATAGGTGTCAAGTTTATGTTAATGCATCAATAAGTCATTTATTTTTTTTCCTTTTGCAATAAAGGTTCGTTTCGTTGTATAAAATGCCGTTTACTTTTCATTTCGTCAACAAAAATGTTTTCGTTTTCAAAACGAATAAATCTTGCAGAATGTGAAAACGGAAATCGGAAAACATTTGTGAATGTGAAAAACGGAGCCTGGCTGATTGTCACGTTTTCCTCTCCCAATACACATACGAGCTGACTTGCTTCGATTGCAGATGAAAGTCATTGATCTTTGTTGTTGAAAGCTTCAGTAATTTTGTTACCTGTTGAAATAATAGCAAAGTCAAATCAAACTATCCTAAATCTTCACAATTTAAAAAAAATTAATTTTCTCTCCATTTGCAGAAAAGTTTTGGATCGTCGTCCAATATTTCACTTATATCAGCGTGAGCGAGTGCCCAACGGTTGGTCGAATAATCTAATATATACAATTTTCGTGTCACAAATTTAGTTGCTGCACTCCTCCGAAATGGCTCGACCTATTTTCGTGAAATTTTGCGTGCCTATCGGTTAGGTCTACGCATCGATCAGACCACTCCTTCTGGTACCTCTCAAACAGCTATGTCCTTTTTTTTTGTGAGGTGGACTGATTTGGTATGCATCATTTTTTTAAAGCCCTTATCTTTTGACAATGTTTGATTCAGATTGTTTTAATCGCCATCTGGAGCTGCAGCACCTGTGTTCGGGTGAAGCCCGAGTGTAAATTTAGCACCATCTTTCTATTGCCTATCAATTCACTTTCTGTACCATTTTGGTCATTTACCATGCTCTCATCTCATCATATATTCTTTATCTATGCTCGCTTTTGTTATCTTTTCTTTCCTATGCTGTCAGCAGTTGCGCTAGCTCTATTTTAGTTACCGTTTGATATAGTTGGAGAACAGACCTTTTTTGTCCCCAATCTATTACTTTGGCTAGAGATCGGCTCGCTTGCCTCATCCAAGTGTATAACTCTTCAATAATATTTGTCAAAGGGTCTGACATCTTCGGCCACCCTCAACACAAAAACTACCTACAACAAAATATATAACTTTTTCGCCGTATCTTCGGCCACCCTCAACACACAAACTACCTACAATATAATATATAACGTTTTCCGAAATAATTAATTTGTGAAATTATTGAACAATTATAGTCAGCGACAAAGCTAGTTGTCTCAACATTTGGTGACCCCGACGTGATCGTCAATAACCTTTTGGAAATAAACCATTATAATCTGTGAAAATTATCCACTAAACGTAACTGTTTTAACGCGAAGCGGTTAGTTCTTATTTCGTCGCGCGCTTTCTCACAAGCGCTAATACAGTTACGTGCATTAGCGGCTTCGGTTCAAACGGTTGGTTCTTCGATTCTTCTTTGTGCTTTGCTCACTGCTGCCTGTCGAAAATGGATTAGACAAATGACTTGCCGGAAAACAGGGTGTCTTTTTACAAACGAAAGGCACTCTCAATATACAACAAAGCCATTTCACTTCGAGAGACGATATTGAGTGATAAAAACAACCCAATCAATGAAGATGCGCTAAGTGTTCGTTCAAAATTCTTGGAAAAAATGTCCGACTCATTTAACGATAGGTTAGGTTAGGTTAAGGCGGTAGTCTCGAGGGGGGGGATAAAAGCCTCCCGCGCCCCAAGCTCACTTGGACCTATAAGAGGTCCATTGTGTTGCCGCATGGGCATGTGCCCCTTCTCGTTGCCCGAACCGTGAGAGCATACTACTGCAGGTTAAGGGCAGTCCCATCCGGAGGCTTGGATGAATTTGGACAAGGTCCCTGGTTTGATTTCGGTCAGGTCCGAGATGTCCGTGAGGAAAGCGGCCCCGAGAATTCGAAGACGACGATTTCCAAGGGCTGGGCAGTGGCAGAAGAAGTGGGGGACCGATTCCTCCTCCTCCTCGTCGCGACAACTCCTGCAGAAGTCGTTATGAGGGATTGACAGTCTAGAGGCATGAGTGCCGATCTGCCAGTGTCCCGTAATGACTCGAGTAACTGCAGAGCACTGTGCTCTGCTGAGTCTATACAGCTCTGCTGAGCGCTTCTTCGATCGATATGGCCATATCAATCTTGAGACTTTACAGGAAACGGTTTGCTGCCATCTCCTATTAGCATTTTGTTCGAACAATTCGTGCGTTAGGAGCCTGCACGTAGCCAAGGGTATCGCTACTTGCTCCCTCTCCGATAGGAGAGGAGTCGTAGTACCCTGTCGGCTAGCTCGTCGGCGGCGTCGGTAAGTAAGATATCTAACTGCTCTGCGATCTCGTGCAGAGACCTGCAACAGTCATTTACAGTCGCTGAGTTCGACGATATTGAGCCTAGAGCTTTAATTGCTGATTGGCTGTCCGAAAAGACGCACACTAAGTGCGTGTCTAGAAGTAGTTTGGAGACGATAGAAATGGCCTCCTTGATGGCTTCAACCTCCGCTTGGAACACACTACAGTGATCCGGGAGCCTGAAGCAATGACTGATGTTCAGCTCGCTGCAGTAGACTCCGCCTCCCACGCGGCCGTCTAATTTTGAGCCATCAGTGTAAAAGTGAAACGCATTTGCAGGTCCTGGTTCGCCCATCTCCCAGTCCTCCCTAGGTGGGATTGATACCTGGAAGGGCGTCGAGAGGTGATGACTAAGAATATAGTAATCTGTCCTCTCTGGTAATTGCGGGAGTCTCATCAGGATTCCCGAGTGCCCAACCACGGATGCTTTCCACAGTTGGGCTTCTCTCATTCTTAGGGCAGAAAGTGTGGCCACCTTCTTACCCATGAGATCTACAGGGAGGAGGTTCAGCACGGTATCCAGGGCTTCCCCAGGAGTTGTGCGTAGCCCGCCAGTTATGCATAGCTCTGCCCTTCGTTGGACTCTACTGAGTCTGTTAAGACAAGTTCTTTTGTCTAGGACTGGCAACCATACTACCACTCCATAGAGCATGACTGGTCGTATGATGGCGTTGTATAGCCACCGAACTATAAACGGGGTCATTCCCCATTTTAGTCCGATTGCTTTCCTGCATGTGCAAAGGGCCACTGTGGCCTTCTCTACTCTATCCTCTATGCTCAGTTTCCAATCAAGCTTTCTGTCGAGGATTAGGCCAAGATATTTGGCGTTACTGCTAAAAACTAGCACCTCCCCACCGAGTTTTGGGGGTGTCAGTACCTGAACTTTGTTCTTCCTAGTGAAAAAGATAAGTTCCGTCTTAGACGGATTAACTCCTAACCCGCATTTTTCTGCCCATCTCGACATTTTCGTGAGAGTACTTGTCATGCACTCACACAACGTCTGCGGAAATTTTCCGGAGAGTGCTAAGCAACATCGTCCGCATAAGCCACCACACGGCAGCCACCCCCCTCTATCTCCCGCAGCATTGCGTTCACTGCCACGTTCCATGGGAGGGGCGAGAGGACTCCGCCCTGCGGTGTGCCTCTGCTGACAAATCTGGTGCACGTTGACGTCCCCAGTGATGCCTCAACCGTCCTGCATTGTAGCATCTGATCGATCAGGCTCACCGTCCTGGAGTCAACCCCCAGATCCGTCAGTGCGCTCGTGATGGCGGTCGGAAGGATATTATTAAAAGCGCCTTCTATGTCAAGGAAGGCTACCAGGGTGTACTCCTTAAAGTTAAGGGACGCTTCGATGATCGATGTGATCGAGTGTAGGGCCGTTTCGGTGGGCCACCCTTAGCCCAGGGTGGGTGTTGTCTTCAAGAGAACTCTGCGCAAGCGCGAAGCTTCTGAATTGTTCTCGATTTCGCTGCAGAGCTTACGCCAGGAGGCGCGTTTAGCTTTCCTAAGTTCTTTGTTGTAGGTTGACAGACTGGCCTTGTATTCGGCCCAGTTTTGCTCAACGTTTTCAGCCTTAGCTTTATTGAAGAGTCTCCGGGAGGCTTTCCGGAGTTCCCCCAGTTTCGGATTCCACCAATCAGGTTTCCTCCGGCCTCTGTTCTTGCCGAGCGCCTTATTTCAGGCGTCGGTAAAGATCTTGAGAAGACGAGTCGTGTCCTCCGTGGAAAACTCCTCCTCAGGTGGGGGCTCAGGGAGAACACGACAGAGGTACTCAGAGTACCGAGTCCAGTTTGTCCGCCTGATGTTCCGAAACCGAACTGGCTTCGGTACTGAGAAAGAGAAAACAGTTTCCACGTACCTGTGGTCCGAGAAGGAGTGCTCTTCCAGGACCCTCCAGGATACAATGTTACTCTGTGTCTCATGAGAGGCAAGCGTGAGGTCCAGGACCTCCTTGCGGTTTTTAATAATAATGGTGGAGTCACTGCACCGGTGTAATAAGACCATCTGAGTGTTCAGTAAGTAACTGAAAAGGTACTCACCCCTTTCGTTTGTGTCAGTGCTAACCCACTGGCAGTGATGTGCGTTGGCGTCGCACCCCACAATTAGGCCGATGTCCTTGGCCGAACAGTCTGTGATTAGAGCCCGGAGAGGCGCGTGTGGAGGGGGGTCTGGTTGATCATGCGTCATGTATGCGGAGCAGATCCTCAGTGAGCGCTCCTGGCCTTCGAGGCTCACTGCGGTGTGGTCTTCATAGCTGAAATTTGGGAGCAAAAATAAGTGAAACTCTTTTTTTGCAAGAATGCAGACCCTGTTTCCGAGGATCCAGGGCTCCTGAATGAGGACTATGTCGGCTCCACCCTTGGCCAGGTGAAGCAGTAGCAGCATTCTGCCTTACAATGGTGGAGGTTTATCTGCAGGAGCGTCAATGACATTCCTGAGGCTCGCCTCCACCATTGTTGCTTCTAGATCACTGTCGGGAGACTCCGGCTCCTCCCCTACAACGATGTGGCTGAGACCTCTGGCTAGGTCACTCTCATCGAACGCGTAGTCGTCCAGGATGTCGTCCGACATCATGGACGCCGCATCCGACGCTGGGTTGTCCTCCTCATACGAGGTCCCCTCATTCGGGATCTCCGGCAGCTCCGGGTCTGGCTCGACCTCCGATTGCCTGCCCTTGCCATCGGATTTGTAAGTGGATATGGTGACCTTTTTGTACCCGTAGTCAACCACACCGTCCGTCTTTGTGAGGGGCTCTAGCGACTCCTCATTAAGGACGAGGATTATCTGGCACCTCTGCCCCTGGATATCCTCTACCTTGGCCACCTTCCAATCGGCCGTGGGAAGGTGGGGGTTGCAGACCTGCATTAGCCTGAGGATTTTCTCAGGTTCTGCAGGTTTAGCCGAGACCCATGCTCTGGCTCTCGGACGTCTGGGGACATCCCCCCATCTCACGGCCTCCAGTTTTGCCCCTGGATAGACCTCTTTGAGAGCGGCCACCGCCTTCATGTAGAGGGCTGCAGAGCGAGCGTCTTGGCAGGCGATGGCTTTCACCTTGCCTTGATGCCACCCTGCGTCCTCACACTTTGGCGGTGGTCCGCCGTTCTCCTCCAGTTCCTGTAGGATCCGGTCCTGGAGCTCGTTCTCCACCAGGTGCCACTTGTCGCGAGGGACATGGCCGTCCCTCCCTGACCCACCGATCAGGGTCTTGCTCCACGCCACCTCAGCGAACGATCGGTTCGTGAGGTGGGTCTTTACGTTGGCTTGCTGGGCTTAGCCTGGCTGATAAGCGCCTTGGTTGCGCCATTTTCGGCTGGCGCCCTTGGCTGGCTGGAACAGTGGCAGGATTGAGGAGGCCCACAGCCTCTGCTCCTTTCCTTCGGCTGACGACCTGTTCCTCGTTGTTCGGTTGTTCCTGTTCGGGTCCTCGTTGGACAGGATGAAAGCCGCTCGTCTCCTATCCTGGTACGACGGCTTTTCTCCCCGTTGTGCAGAGACGCTGCCCGCCGGGGCTCCCATGAGTTCCTCGGTCCCATTGCGCTTACCAGCCACGATTATGCTCTGCTTAGCCGCCACCCCGGTATCCGATTCGCCCTAGACCCGATTGGCTTTGTGGGCCCCCCCTCGCTGCGACTGCTGCCTGAAGACGGTGGACCGACTCAGTCTCCTTCCCCGTCTTCTTTGGACCTGGTCTCCCAGGCGTTGGTGTAGAGGGATTGGCTTGTCCCTCCGGTACTTTAAAAGGAGTGCCGAGCTCCTTTGCGGTGTTTTTGTTTTTGATATTTGAGTTGTTTGGCATTGTTGTTCCCACGAGTAGGCGGGAAGGGGTTGGTCACCCGAGGCATAGCCCGCGTGACCCGGGAAGCCTAGTTTAAACTGGAGGTCGGCATGTATCCAGAGTCCGCATATTAGCGACCGGGCACCCCCCCGGCCATGCATCCCTCGGCGTATAAAAGTGTCACCTTGGATTGGGGTAATTTCACTGAGAGTTTTCTTCTCTCCGCCCGACCATTCGCCAGCATCCTGGCAGAGACATGACCGTGCCAGAACCTGTTTCCGGCCGCCCTCACGGGGAGAGTATAGTCGCACTTCCACCAGTGTGTACAGTTACGGCGGGTGACGGTTCGCTCGCAACCCTCTGTGTCCTAGGGGTGTGGGACGCAGGCCGCACCGGGTATTCCTAACCGGAGTGGCTGCGCCTCAATTTCGAGTTTACAGTTGTGCGAGCCGACCCGCCATTCGTTTATCCCCCTGTAGCACCCGATGGCTGACGGCCTCATTTAACGTTACTCATTCTAATTTACTTGAGCTTGATGTGAACGAAATTGGCAGCGACCTAAGCAACAATTATGAGGATTTGGCTATGGAAATGGAATTTCGTTTTTGCTCAGCACTCCGCAAGACTACCCAGAACATGCCGCATCACTCAACGATACGACTCGAGCTCAACGTTACTGCCTCCGGAAATGTACGGTCACGATATCATATTCCTGACAATAAACTTCTTGGTTTCCGTGGAGGTTATACTGAGTGGGCAGACTTTCTCTCGATGTTTAGCACAGTAATAGATCAGAAGCCCGTTCTATCAAAGATTGAGAAGCTCGTGAGCTACACGTCAATGATGTCGTTCTTGTTAAGGACGAGAACTTCTCTCCGCTAAAGTGGCCGAAAAGCACTTGAAAAATTATGCCCGTTCCATCAAAGATTGAGAAGCTCCAGCACCTGCGCTCATGTTTGGATGGACCTGCCCTGGAGGCTGTTCGCTCTTAGGAAGTATCGGAGAGCAATTATTATATTGCATTGGACATTTTACACAATCGTTTCAATAATAAACGTTTAATCTTTCAGGCACACGTCGCTGAGATTATGAGGCATGAGAAGGTTGAAAATGGGTCAACTACAAAGCTACTTATATTATCGGAAAAGTTGTATTCTTACATGAGAGTGCTAAGGTCGATGGGTACCATGGAGGAAATAGCAGGATGCATCATCGTTCACTCCACATACAAGTATCTCGACTCTGATACCAGGACCAAATGGGAGGAGCTGTCACCCCCTAACGTCATACCAACATGGGACCATTTTTCGGTTTTTTTGCAGAGGAGATGTCAAGCCATGGAGACCATGGATCAAGCTATGTTGATTCAAACCCATAGCAGTCAGGTTGGAAAACATAAACGAATCACTCATTCAAAACACAGTCTTGTTGCTACAAATACAATCGTATTGGAATGCGTATTCTGTGATAATAAAGGGCAAAACATTTACAGCTGCACTCGCTTTGGAAACCTTTCACCATCTTTGCGTCTTAGAGAGGCAAGGAAGCTTAGAGTTTGCTTCAACTGTTTGAAGAAGGGACATCGAAATACCTCCTGCGGTTCAGGCTCTTGTCGCACATGCGGTGAAAAACATCTTTCCTTTTTATCAACAATCTGCTGCCTACTTCAGTTTTCACGCCACCTACGAACGCTACTACGTCGCCTATTCATACAGACTCATGCTCAGGCCCCAATCTTCTAAGTTCTCTTGTTGCCGATTCATCACCATGCTCGCCTCCTGCTCAGAATCTTAGCTCAGACGTAGTGCTTCTAGCCACGACAGTCCTAATGATCAAGAGTCGATTTGGTGATCTTCTTCCTTGCCGGGCTCTTCTGGATTCAGGCTCTCAGATTAATTTAATAACCTCTCGCTTTGCTCAGAAGCTTCAGCTGAAACGAGCCAAAGGGTCGGTATCAGTATCCGGTATCGGCGCTGATTCTGCATTTCACACGGAAGGTTCAGTTAATTTGGTCATTCAATCCAGGACTTTCGATTACTTCACGAGTCTCACAGCTCTCGTTGCTCCACGTATTACAGGAAACCAGCCTGCTTCTTCATTTGATGTATCCAAATGCGAAATGCCATCCAATATCAGCCTTGCTGACCCACACTTCAACAAATCTCAGCGCATCGATGTACTTATTGGAGCCAGCTTATTTTACGACATTTTATGCGTTGGACAGATCAAATTGGAGAGGGGACTTCCTATAATACAAAAAACCCGTCTCGGCTGGGTTGTCACAGGTGGAGGTCATTACTCCCACAGCTCAGTGCTCCTAGCTGCCTCTAGTTCGACGGAATTGAGTCAAACGCCTACCGTTGGTTTGGATGAGCTAGTGCGAAGGTTCTGGGAAGTGGAAAACTGCCACGGTCCCGCTACAGAAGCAACAAAGGAGGAAATTGCTTGCGAGGAACATTTCAAAAAACATTGAGGTCGGCTTCCAAGTGGCGAGTACTGCGTTTAATTGCCTTTAAAGCTGAGTGACAGTCTTCTTGGAGATTCTTATCAACAAGCCTATCGCAGATTTCTCAATCTAGAGCGCAGGTTGGTTCGCAAACCACTTCTCAAGGCTCAATACGCCGCATTTATAAAGGAATACGTCGATTTGAATCACATGTCCCCTGTCAAAGGTGACGCACTTAAACAATGCAAATTTTTTCTTCCTCATCAGTGCGTCTTAAAAAAAGACAAAACCACCACAAAACTCCGAGTAGTTTTCGACGGATCCGCTTGTACATCTACAGGATATTCCCTCAACGATATATTGATGTCAGGCCCAATAATTTAGCCAAAGTTAGTTACGACTCTTCTTCGATTTCGTACCGTTCGTATAGCATTGACTGGTGACATTTGTAAAATGTATAGATGCGTCCGTTGTAGTGGTCGCTTGTCGGGCGGATAGGAAAGCATATTTGTGTTCTTCGCCTGAAAGTATGCCCGATGGTATTTGTACAATTTATATATTTATGTATATTATATATATAAATATATTTATATTTATTATATTATTTATACAAGTATATATCACACCCCACCGAGATACTTATTAATTATTAAGTTTATTCCCCATAGTTAGTGTATAGTTAGGTTGGCTTAATTTCTTATTGTGGTGTTACATGTTAAATGTTCCTGGTCGTGTGGGGGCTAGCGCCACCTAGGGTTGACATTAAGAATATGCTTAAAAACGAACAAAAATCTCCCCACCATGTCCATAACCATTCAAGGTGAATGGCGAAGGATCGTGCAAAGTCAGATCCGGAGAACAAAATTTTTGTTGGTCAGTAGATCCGCCCAAATCTTTCTTTCTCCTCGTGGCCGTACAAGCATTCAGTTGCGCGGTGAGAAAAAAAAATAATAAAAATAAAATGAAACCGCCGTAAATAACCGTGGTGTGAAACCAAAGTGCACTCGATCGGAAAAAAAAGAACCCAAGAAAGCAGATTGGGCTCTAATCGAAAACGTGAGTACCGGCCTTCGACAGTGCTAGGAGCCTCGAAGTTAGATTTTCCGACTTTTTCTGTAGTTTCCGCATGGAGGTGAGCAGCCCCAACACAAAAAAAAAAAAACCTGGAGAAAGAAGGAATTAGCACCTCAACCCCATCCCCCTATTTTCGCAGTGCCAGTTCCAACCGGGTAAATATGTGCATGGAGTAACTGTTAGAAAAAGTAGCCTGATCAGTATTTTCAAATTCCACATTAGAATCGGCACTTAGTTTGGGAAGTATCCAAAAGCTGCAGCCCGAGCTTTAAGCCCCCGCACTACGAACCAGGTGATCCACCAAGTCGCGGGCAGTGAACTTTGGCTGCGCGAGACGAGGACAGCCGTCTGAACGGGCTTAGTGCGGCGAATTGGCGTAACCGTTTCGCGTTCAAAACCGGGCCAAGAAACGGAAACCGGTGCTTGCAGTCAGCGTAGGACCGAAGCCGCTTAAATGTTCCTACCGGGCGGGAAAAAATAGTGCACCACGTGTATACATAACCTCCCGGCGACCCCTAGTGGTATCGCCTCTCCTGTTCTTCTCGTGATTCGGCCTAGCTGTTCAAACGTTTATTTAAAGTGCAGTTGAGGCCAGTGTTTGTCTTATGTGCGCGTTAGAGTCATTATGTAGGCTGAATGTACCCGAAAAAACTGTAAGAGATGTGCTCGCATACATATGTATACACAGCCCACTGAAAGCCACTGAGGCCAGTAAGATCCCACCGTGACTCGCATTCCCTTGAACCTCGCAGTCCGTTGATATGTCTGTTTTCGTGTAGTTGGATATACTTAGTGATAATTGTAGACAGAAAAAAAAAACAGAAAAAAAACCCAACAACACATGGAAAGTTTGAAAATGCATTTGATAAAAGTTTAAAAGTTTGAGCTTAAAAGCGTCCGCTCGGCCGGGTCCCATCCGCGAGCTTATGCCATGCAGCACGCGCTGTACGATTTTGTTTTTGGTTTGCAGGTAAAAGTTTAATGCACCCACACACAGCCACACGCCCAGCTACGAAAGATCTTTCGCCGCGGGAACACAAACAAAAACTGAGTGAGCTTTATAATATACCAACAACAGTACATTTCTTTGCCTCCCAAAATTCCGCGAGCGTGGCAAAAGCTTCGTTCTTTTTTGCTAGAGCTGTTTGTCGGTCGTTGACCTCACACTTTTAAAGTAGTCACAGCTGATTGGCCTTCTGCCTTTACAGTACGCTTGGTAAAACGAATAGTATGTCCAACTACTCCCTGAAGCCGATGTGCTGGGACATGTGTACCTATATTGCGCTATAGTATTATCTTTCTATTTAAGGAAAAATCATTAGTTTATATCGCACTATAAAATATCGTATATGCACTTATAACTATTTACACTTATCGTATTTATTTATCTAAATATTCCCTAGTAATAATAGCTATATCTCTTGTGACGCTTTTCGTTCCTCCTTTTGTCCATTTAGCCTTGTCTTGGAGTTCTCGGTTAGTGTTTCTTTTTTCTTGTAACATGAGTGTTCGGAGCAGAACCCAGCCGATTAGCTGCTTGCCAAATAGCACCTAATTCTTGGCCCTCAGCCGCTTATTTTGTTTGTTACTTATGTCTATGTCACTCATTTGTTTGTTAAAGCTCTGCTCTTGCTTGCCCTGCTAAACGCTCTCTGCCAGCTCGCTCTTCGCTATCTCCGCTTTGCGTCTGCCTACCGACGTCGGCCGAGCGAAGCTGCGCTTAGCGATCGGAGCGGCAATGTAAAGGGCAGGCAAGCCACACTTGCAATTTGGATGTCACGCATTAAAGAACATATCGTAATTTTATTTCTGCGCCGAGTTTTATTTAATTCGAAATAATTAGTCGGCCGATTGGGGATAAAAAACATTATCTCCACATAAAATTTGGTGACCCCGACGTGATCTCTGAGTTGCAGTGTCAATTAATAATCATTCGCGATCGACATTCGTTAGCCCTAGCAAATTTTCGGCGGTTAAGCACAATTCGGTGCTAAAACACACTTACATACACCTACATACACGCATTGCTGGCTATTAATTTCTCTGTCGCGACAATTCGGTCAGTGCAGTGCGGTAGGCAGTGCAGCGAACTCACTAATACACACAAGCGGAGTACAAAGCGGAATCGGACAGCTCGCACAGCCGCACAGCTAAAGGCATTAGCTGTAATCCCTTTGCTTTCGGTTCCCACGTTTATACGTATACAGGGTGTCTTTTTCGGTCGTGCTGAGTGACTCTTTTAAAACCTCAACATGGCAGCACCTGAGCCTACCAATGTCGCGAACGCAGCAATGCCGAGTGATGTAGATTTCTACAAGCACAAGGCCGAGTCCATCGCGCGCCAACTAAAGGCCATGGATCGCTTTCTCACCAAGGGAGAGCTTGCCGAGTTAGATGAGGCAGAACTTCAAGCTCGCTTAGAGCAGATCGAGCGAATGAATGCGGATTTCGATGCCGCTCAAACGAGCCTTGAAAGGCTGGATTTCCTGCAGTTAGCCCATGATGCCCGGCTGGACTTTTCGAATGTTTATGTCAAGGTTAGGTCCAGGCTGTCGCGGGAGTTGATGGCGGCTCGCACGGTAAATGTTGCCAATTCAACGGCTCGGCATACTCTCGAGGGGAACTCGTCGTTGTTCGCCTATAATAGTATAGGCCGTTCTCGAATGCCCGAGTTGCAGCTTCCGCGATTCGGGGGAACTACATGGATTGGCCAGAATTCCACTCGATGTTCTCGACAATGGTGCACAAAGACCATCGTATACCAATCATCGAAAAATTCCAATATCTTCGTGGATGTCTAGATGGTGCTGCGCTGGATACGATTCGTTCCTTGGAACTTTCTGAGGAGAATTACGACAAGGCGTTGAATTTGCTAATGTTGCGATTCGATAATAAACTGTTACATTTTCAGGCACACGTCAAGGCTATTTTCGGGTTGCAAGGGGTGGAGAAGGGCTCAGCTATCGGCTTGCGCGCGCTCAGCGACAAAATCAATTCGCACTTGCGTGCACTTCAGACCTTGGCGACCCCGCAGGAGATTTCCGATGGGTTGCTGATCTTCATCATAGGCACGAAATTGGACCACAAGACCAAGGAGAAATGGGAAGAGAACTTGCCGACGTCAGGATTGCCTCGGTGGTCAAGCATGGCCTCATTCTTGGAAGCAAGATGTCGGATGCTGGAAAATTTGGGATCGGCTATGGTAACAATTCCTAGCCAGCAGGTGGGAGAAAGTAAACCTAGCACCCTAATCACCTCCATTAACGATCATAATAGCTCAACATGCAAGTATTGCAAATCCTCCGATCACTACATATCCCGATGCCAGGCATTTATAGATCTCCCTGTTTTTTCTCGATACAAGGAGGTGAAGAAGCGCCATTTATGTCTAAACTGCCTCAACAAAGGCCATTCATTGCAACGCTGCAAGTCAGGGGCATGTAGAAATTGCCAAGCCAAGCATCACACACTGCTCCACATGCAGTCGGGCGCTGACGCTGAGTTGCCGTCGCCGAGCACGGAATCGACCCAGCATGATCCTGCAAGTGCCCTAGTAGCAAGCAAATATATTAGCCCTCCCCCCTCGAGTCAAAAATCTCTGCCTAGCCAAAACGTGCTGCTAGCTACTGCAATCGTATATGTCAGGGGCCGTTTTGGATCGCTTATTCCATGTCGTGCCATTTTAGATTCCGCTTCTCAGGTTAACTTTATAACATCGAGACTCGCCAATCAGCTGCAGTTAGATCCTCACCCGTCTCACGTTAAAATCGCCGGTATTGGAGAGTCAATTCTACCATCCAGCAAGGCTGTGGACATCGTCCTGCAATCTCAAGACGAAAGCTATCGCGGTTTCCTCTCTGCAATTATCACTGCCTCAATCACAGGAATGCAGCCTAACTTCGGCCTAGACGCAAAGGATTGGCCAATGCCAAATAACCTAAAACTAGCTGATCCTAATTTCGCCAAGCCCCAGCGTGTCGATCTGTTGATAGGTGCTGGTTTGTTTTTCGAATTAATGTGCGTTGGACAGATTCGACTGTCAGACCAATTGCCAACATTGCAGAAGACGAAACTTGGCTGGATAGTGTCAGGAAGTATTAAAAACTCTGAGAAAGCCCGTGCGGCGCTAGCAGCCGTTGAAGATCCCCCTGTCATCTCCGCTTGCGAGACTAATTTGTGCGATATTGTAAGGCGGTTTTGGGAAGTCGATGGAGATTATTCGCCCTCATCAATTTCGGAGGAAGATGTTCATTGCGAACAGCATTTCGTCACAAACTGCATTCGCCTAGAGTCCGGAGCTTACTCCGTGCGTTTGCCAACCAAATTCAGTCTAGAGGAATTAGGAGAATCGTATCAGCAGGCGCTACGTAGATTTCTCAATTTGGAGAGGAAGCTAGCAAAAAATGCACAGCTTAAGGCAAAATATATGGAGCTTCTTCAGGAGTATCGTGATTTAGGACACATGTCGCCAGCTTCGCGGCAGTCAGACCTCCCGCAGTACTTCTTGCCTCACCATTGCGTCCACAAGCAGGATAGTACAACCACCAAATTACGCGTAGTGTTCGATGGATCTGCCAAAACAGCGTCTGGAGTATCACTGAATGATGCGCTTATGGCTGGACCCACCATCCAACCTAAAATTCTGATAACTCTGCTTCGTTTCCGCTTTTTTAAAGTCGCCTTGTGTGGCGATATCTGCAAAATGTACCGCTGTGTACGCGTTTCCCATCCCGATACGCACGTGCAGTGCATCCTATGGCGCAATGACCCGAAGGAGGAGATTCAGGTGTTCAAGTTGGAGACTGTTACTTACGGAACCAAACCTGCCGCTTTCTTAGCAATTCGTGCTATGCATCAATTGGCAAATGATGAAGAGTTGCGTTTTCCGCTTGGCGCTGATGTTGTTCGAAGAGATTTCTATGTCGATGATCTCATATCTGGAGGGGACAGCATTGATTCTGTCATCAAAATTCGTCAGCAGGTAAAGGAGCTACTTTCGAAAGGATGTTTTCCCATACGTAAATGGTGTTCCAATGAACCCGCTGCTTTGGAAGGCGTATCGGAAGCGGATCGCGAAAAGTTCCTTACCTTTCATGACGGGACTGAAGTAACCAAGGCGCTTGGTCTAGTTTGGGATCCCACCACGGACAATCTTCTGTTTAGCTTCGCTCACGTCGGAACCGCTGCAGGCCCAATATCGAAGCGTTCGGTCCTGTCTACACTAGCTAGGTTCTACGATCCTCTAGGGCTCATCTCTCCCATCATCACAAAAGCTAAAATATTTATGCAGTCGCTATGGAACGAAAGCCTAAAATTGAATTGGGACGAAAGCCTGCCCCAGGATCTACATACGACTTGGATTGAGCTGACTTCGCAGTTGTCGATGGTTAAAAACTTTAAGTTTCCACGTTACGTGCTTCGGCAGCAAGCCAGATTAGAAATGCACGCGTTTTGTGATGCGAGCCAAGCAGCATATGGCGCCTGTGTATACATGCGTTCGGAAGCTCTTGGCATTGTGCAAAGTCATCTCTTATGCTCTAAATCCAGAGTCGCGCCCTTGAAAAGTATGACTATCCCCAAGCTTGAGCTGTCCGCTGCCCTCGTATTAGCCGAACTAGTGTCCACCATAGTTAAGGGATTATCAGCTCCATGCCAAATACATTGCTGGTCGGATTCGTCCATAGCCCTTGCCTGGATTCGAGAATCACCATTGAATTTTAATATATTTGTTTCTAATCGAGTTCAGCGGATTCAGGAGCTCACCGCTGGAATGACTTGGCATCACGTGCCCACAAAGTTGAATCCTGCCGACATCATATCACGTGGAGCCACGCCCGCTGAACTAATGGATAGCAGCCTTTGGATCTCTGGACCACCATTCTTGCGTCTTGAGAGCTCAGAGTGGCCTGCAGGCTTGCAATTGCCGACCGATGTACCAGAACGTCGTCATGCAGCATTGGTTGTTTCAAACGAAAGGGATGTATCGTACGATTGCAAATTTCAAAACTCATTCGGATCCATGCAGCGCGTCTTTGCTTACATATATCGATTCTACATTCTCAAGGACAAAGGCATAGCGCGGTCGAAGGGTCAACTTACCGTAATCGACATCAAAAATGGTACGCATTTGCTCATAAGGGCAATACAGCAGCAACAATTTTCGGAAGAGATAAGGGCCCTCGCCAGCAAACAGGCCCTACCCCCAAAAAGCACGATGGCCTCACTGAATCCATTTCTGGATAGCTTTGGATTGCTGCGTGTTGGAGGCCGCCTCCAAAATGCCGAATTGGACTACGACGCGAAGCACCCGATCCTGCTTCCTAAGGGACATCCTGTCACTGTCTCTATTATTATCTTCTTTCACGAAAGGTTTCTCCACGCAGGAGCTCAAGGATTGCTCGGACTGCTTCGGCAAAAATTCTGGCCTATTGGCGGACGCAAATATGTTGCGGGAATCATTCGCAAATGTGTTAGATGCTTTCGTTTGAAGCCAGTGCTGAGGGAACATATCATGGGAAACTTGCCTGCGGATCGCGTAAGGACTAATCCAGCATTCCACACAACGGGCGTTGATTTTTGCGGACCCTTTTATCACAAGTCGGAAGTCAGAAGCAGGCCTCCTATCAAATGTCACATCGCTGTCTTCGTATGCTTTAGCACCAAAGCAACTCATTTGGAAGTCGTTCGGGATCTATCTACAGAATCCTTTCTGGCAGCATTAAGGCGTTTTATAAGTCTACGTCCCAAACCTCGAATCATCTGGTCAGACAACGCTACAAATTTTGTAGAAGCAAAAAATGAGCTTTTGGAGCTTCGGCAAATGTTCCTCAGCGATCCTCATACGTCGGCTGTGTCACATCTCTGCGTTTCTAGTGGAATCGACTGGAAATTCATCCCCCCTCGCTCACCTCATTTTGGGGGTTTGTGGGAGGCGGCTGTTAAAGCAGCTAAATATCATTTTCATCGCATCGTCGGGACCTACATTTTTACTCTTGATGAAATTCAGACCTTGGCTTGTGAAATCTCTGCTTTGTTAAATTCCCGTCCGCTTTATGCAATTACAGAAAGTCCCGATGATCTAGATGTGCTCACGCCAAACCACTTTCTCAATGGAGCCCCGAAAGCTGCATTCGACGAGCCAGATGTGGCGCATCTCCGGGTCAACCTACTTAGTCGATGGCAGCGGCTGTGTCAAATGAAGCAGGCGTTTTGGAGAAAATGGAGCACGGCGTATCTTTCGATTCTTCAGGAGCGGAGCAAGTGGCGGTCATCGTCTCCAAACATCAAGCTAGGAGCGCTCGTCATGATCAAGGAGGAAACGCTGCCACCATTAAGGTGGCCGCTTGGCCGCATTGAGAGCGTCATCCCAGGAAAAGATGGAACCATCAGAGTAGCCGTCATCCGCACTCAAAAAGGCCTTTTCAAGAGGGCCGTTGGAAAAATAGCGGTTCTGCCCCTTCAGGATGGATCTGTTGAAAGCCTTTGCCTTCCAACGGGGGGTGAATGTTCGGAGCAGAACCCAGCCGATTAGCTGCTTGCCAAATAGCACCTAATTCTTGGCCCTCAGCCGCTTATTTTGTTTGTTACTTATGTCTATGTCACTCATTTGTTTGTTAAAGCTCTGCGCTTGCTTGCCCTGCTAAACGCTCTCTGCCAGCTCGCTCTTCGCTATCTCCGCTTTGCGTCTGCCTACCGACGTCGGCCGAGCGAAGCTGCGCTTAGCGATCGGAGCGGCAATGTAAAGGGCAGGCAAGCCACACTTGCAATTTGGATGTCACGCATTAAAGAACATATCGTAATTTTATTTCTGCGCCGAGTTTTATTTAATTCGAAATAATTAGTCGGCCGATTGGGGATAAAAAACATTATCTCCACAATGAGGGTATCTGAATATAGTTTCTAATAAAATGATTGTTAAGATGAATATGTGCTAGACGTTACCGTATTTGGGGGGAACCATGCCGCTCGTGAGCGAAATAGGATGACCAATACCGGACACTCCAGGGATCCTGATATTATTATTGGCTTTTCAGGATCATGGTAGGGTGGGCTTGGCACGACTCCGTGCCAGCAAAACAGAGATGTCCGCCGCGGTGGTAGATCCCTACTCCTTCTCTGCACTATCTTTGCCCCACTATACTTTCCGTACCCCTAACGATCCTTTCCTTGTCTGTCCCCCTCCCATTCCCAAAAAGAGTACGCGAATTTTAATAAAATAATACCAGCAGGAGCGAAGCAACCTAACTGGAGGGTTACCCCAAAGAACCCATCCCCATTTCCGACCAGAGACCAGCCGTGGAAGCGAGCGCGTACTCCTTCTCAGTTAGCCGACCACCAGCTTCATCGTGCGAAGATTCTCTTCGTTACTCGTTACAGCAATAATTATTTTATTTGGCGCCCAACGTGGGGCCGAAAGGCCTGAAGGTCAGCGTTGACGTAATTGTAAACCTTACAAAGCGGAGTTTCATTAACCTATATGGTTGTGTGTGACCCCAGCCAAACTTGACCCCGAAGCAGAAAAATTGTTGAGAAAGTCCATAACACCTGCGAGCAGTGCATAGTCATGCACTGGCTTAAGACTTTTGTTCCCTGTTTCCCACCCCCCTTCCTTAAAGCCCTTCCTTTTGTCCTGGAATTGGATCCTGTGATGGTGGATGCTTATTAGTTTCCGATAACGTTTAGCCCGCATCGGAGTAGGATCCATAACCCCTGTTCGATGGTAAGCTGCTGTGGAATCGATTATAGCTTCAACATAGCTTTATTGCCGAGCAGTATATGCCATAGCAGTGAAATCTAGATGGATTCACTGGTATGTGGAAGTTGGCTGGACACAGGGTTATTAGTGGAGTAAATCTACGACCTGCCGCTACACAGAAGCGTATTAGTGAATACATTCGCCCGTATCCCTTGGAAATTGACAGGTACCTTGGGTAGCTTTGGTTCAGTTGTCGCCGGAGTCAGCTGGAAGAATTAACATTTTTTTTGTTGCCGCTCAACTCGAGTCGGGGTTATTAAGGTGCCTCCGTCTTTTGTTTCTCTCTCTACTTTCTAGTGATTGGTCTATTCGTGCGCCGATTTATACAGCAGGTTATCGCCGGCCGAACGTGGTACCCCTGGTGCTGGTGCGTTTCTTCGTGCTACGCTTCCGGCCCGGACCGATAATGGCTGCGGAAAAGGTATAGGCCGTAGCACGCAGAAACTATTACAAGCTCCCCGTAACCGCTTCGGTAATGTTTCCTCGACGAGATGACGAGCACCCTCGTGATCCTGGTATGGGCACGCGTGCAAGAACGTCGTCCGTCCCTATGTTTAGGCGTTCGCCGCAGACAGGAAGTGGCCTAGAGCTACTATTTGGGTCACGATTGCCGAAGATACCTTCTCTTTATTTCCCCCTTTTTCGCTCTACCACGCATAGTTATTGGCAACCTTTTCGGAGGGAAAGGGTTGCATGGTTTCCCCAAAATCTCTCTATGAAAGATCGTTTTTTTTGCTTTCCCCGTTATTATTGTTTTTTTGTTAATATTTGTCTGAACTAGATTTATAGGAACGTGCTTAAAGCTAGTTAATATATAGTATAACTTTACGATGCCGGTAGACCGAAGCCCGGATTATAGGATTCAGCCAAAAGAGAGCGAAACCGTTTGCTGTGTATGCACGCAAGAAGTCGAATACCCAGGCCAACTATTAGCTACCAGCTGTAACCACTTTTTCCATCACACCTGCTTTAGTGCACGTTCAGGAAATAAGAAAGTCTGTCCAGTGTGCAGAACTGCGCTGAGCAAATCGACCCTTAATTTGGCAGAAGAACTAGAAGCAGCTCAAGCCTCGGGCAACCAACCATGGGCAGTTTCAGTGACCAGATCCCGTTCGAAAACACTTAAATCACAGCAAAACCAATTATCCGCTGCCAATATGCAGAGTGGGGTCCGAAGTGTTAGCCAACCCGAAGGGCCTAGTGTTTCCGGTCCAATGGCCGCTCCAGATCGTCCTAGAGGCCAACCGCCAAATTCTGCGGCAGCAGTGGTGTCAGCTTCGGCAGCTCGAACGGGTCTGCCAGCCACGGATGGTAGCTTGCAACAGACCATTGCGGACGCAGTGACAGCCGCACTAGCACAGCACACTCAAATGCTAGCTAACGCGATTGAAGCGGGGTTTCAAAGATTGTCGCTCCAGAATGCAGCTCCAGTTCCAACGGAAAGGGTACACCCAGCCCATAGGCAGTCCTCTCCCGTTAGGTCAAATCAATCCTTTGAGCAACTCTTTAGGTTATCCGCCAGGGAAAACGCAGCATTACCAAACTCAGCGTCCGAGCGACCGACTAACTTGTCAGCCCCACCCGAGTCGCAGCAATCACATCAGTTGCGCGCGGATCGGATTAGCCAGATAATCGCGAACTGGAAGTTGAGATTCTCAGGGCGCTCCTCTATGTCAATAGATGATTTTTTGTATCGCGTCGAAGCTCTGACCAGCCAGACATTAGATAGCAATTTTGAATTGTTATCTCGCTACGCGAGCAACCTGTTCGAAGGAAGCGCGGGTGAATGGTACTGGAGGTATCATAAAAGCGTACCAAGAGTGCGCTGGATTGATCTCTGTATTGCTCTGAGATCGCAGTTTTCGGACGGCAGAACAGATTTAGAAATCAGAACCGCGATCACCCAGAGGAAGCAGAAAGTCAACGAACCGTTTGACAGTTTTTATGAGGCCATAGTGGCGCTTGCAGACAAGCTCGTGCAGCCGATGACCGAGCAGTCCTTGTTAGAGGTGTTGCGAGCAAATCTGCTCAATGAGATACAACATGAGATTTTATATGTGCCCATACCGAACATTGTGCAGTTGCGACAAGTGGTCCGCAAGCGTGAAAGGTTCATCGAAAATACTGCTAAGCCAATCCCGGCTACTCGACGATTTGTTCCTCGCAATCAGGTGAACGAAATGTCCATCCAGACAGAAGGTCTGGCAGAAGCCGATTCGGAAGAAGCTGACGCTTTTGATATCGACGCGATGACGCTTTCTTGCTGGAATTGCAATAAACAAGGCCACCGATATCAAGAGTGCGAAGCAGAGCGTAAAGTATTCTGTTATGGATGTGGTAAGCGGGACACATATAAACCATCGTGCCGAAAATGTATCTCGTCAAAAAACGAGTTGGCTCGTGCACCGATATCGAGTGCACGCAAATTAGTGTCGAAGTCAACGAATACGGAGTAACCGGGGCTACGTCAAGCTCACTCCCCCTACCTCCTGACATGATAACGACCACTATGATACCAGTACAGGACGACGATCAGGAAACGACCCCTGCGCCTAGCAAAACTCGAGACCGTAAGCGTAGGAAGCTGTTCCGCACGCAGAGTAAAAATGCGCGCAGAGCATTATTAGCCTCTGTTATTAGTAATATAACTGATCTACGACCCTACGCCAATGTCACTCTGTTTGGCAAGACGATAAGTGGATTAATGGACACAGGCGCCTCAATCAGCTGCCTTGTGGGTAAATTTGCAGAAGAGTTAGCTCGAACAAACCCTGAGGTCAAGCCGATGAAGTCAGCCGTGCGAACCGCAGATGGGAAAAAGCAAGTTATTCTAGGTAGGATCTCCACACTCATTTGCTTTCGTGGAAATTCCAAACGAATATGCCTTTATCTTGTACCATCGTTATCGCAGGAGTTATATCTAGGAATAGACTTTTGGAGAAGCTTTAATCTACTGACGTTCTTCTTAATGAGCAAAGCGAATAATGACAGTTTGGCGGCTATAAACTTTGACAACCCGATGCAAATACCTTTGTCGGAATTACAGCAGAAGGAACTAGTAGCGATAGTACAGATGTTCCCTTCGTTTGCCGAAAAAGGATTAGGAAAGACAAACTGGCTTACACATGACATAGAAATTTCAGAAACTCGGCCCATAAAGCAACGTCACTACGCAGTGTCGCCTGCAGTTGAAAAATGTATATACGAAGAGTTGGACCGAATGTTAGGCCTTGGGGTGATTGAAGAATCAGATAGCCCGTGGTCTTTCCCTGTAGTAATTGTGCGTAAGCCAGGTAAGGTTCGCCTTTGCCTTGATAGCCGGAAAGTTAACGGAGTAACAGTCAAAAATGCTTACCCTATGCCCCTCATTGATGGCATTTTAAGTAGACTTCCAAAAGCGCAGTTCATTTCAAGCATCGATCTTAAAGATGCTTACTGGCAGATTCCGCTTACTCCAAGGGCTCGGGAGAAGACGGCTTTTGCTGTGCCTGGGAGGCCGCTATATCAATTCACGGTGATGCCGTTTGGTTTATGCAATGCCCCACAGACCATGTCGAAACTGATGGATAAAGTTATCCCACCATCTTTGCGATATGAGATTTTCATTTATCTCGACGACTTATTGGTGATTTCGGAGTCCTTCGAGAAGCACATGTCCGTGTTGAAAGCGGTGGCCGACCGACTGTCTCAAGCTGGACTGACGATAAACGTAGAGAAGAGCAAATTTTGCCTGAAGGAAGTGAAATACCTGGGCCACGTGATAGGGTATGGGATGATACAAACGGATCCCGAAAAAGTTGCTGCTATTCGGGAGTTTCCAGTGCCACGATCGGTGAAGCAAGTGCGACGATTTTTGGGAGCCACTGGATGGTACCATAAATTTATTAAAAACTATGCCGGAATTGCTGCCCCAATATCAGATACACTAAAGCAACGTCGATCGTTTGTATGGACCAACGAAGCGCAAAGGGCGTTTGAAAGTTTAAAAGACCAAATGTGCGAGGCACCAGTCCTACATAGCCCCGACTTTACCATTCCATTTGCCATTCATTGCGATGCCAGCCACACCGGAGTTGGCGGCGTGTTAATGCAAACGGATAGCGATGGTAATGACATCCCAATCGCATTCATGTCTCGCAAGCTGAATCAGTGTCAGCGAAACTATTCAGTCACGGAGAAAGAGTGTTTGGCAGCCATAATGTGTGTGAAGAAGTTTCGAGCTTATTTATTTATTTATTTATTTATTAAATTAACAAATTATCTGTTAATAATGGTACTTAGTTACTAAAGGCAGAAAAAGATAAGTTAAAAGTTAGCTAAATTTAAATGATTATAAATATTGCATGCAATTAGTTTAAGAGACAGTTCAGGGGATAGGGTTAGACAGAGGGAGTTATAATTATGGCATAAAACCCTAAAAGGTTCATGATCAGCATAATTAGACCTACATATGGGTAGACGGATAGGCCTAAAAGTACGGGTAGGTCTGGATGGAACGGCCAAGTCAATCTGACCCAAGAGAGTTTGGGAGTCAACAGTCCCAAGAAGGAGCTTGTGCACGAACATTACGCCATTGCATATTCTGCGATGGTGCAACGACGGCAGGTCAATAAGATTTAGCCTAGACCGGTAGGGTGGCAAGATTCTACCCGAGTCCCAGTTAAAGTTCCGAAGGGCAAAGTGGCAAAGTGGGCAAAGTGGAAGGACACGAGTTCTCCATCCATACCGACCATGCATCATTGAAGTGGCTAGTGTCACAATCATACCTAAGTTCTAGGTTGGCAAGATGGGCTCTCAAATTGCAGAGGTTCAACTTCAAAATTTTCCACCGCAAAGGTAGCCAAAATGTTGTCCCAGATGCTCTGTCGCGGGTGCACACCGAAGATCTATCGGCATTCAGCTGCGATGGATTGGTAGACCTGCAGTCTGATTGCTTCAAGTCAGCAGAATATTTGGAACTGATTCGAAAAATTAAAGGCAACCAGACACAGATGCCAGACATTAAGGTGATCGATAATCTCATATATCGGCGAGCAGAACACGCGGCTGCTGATCAGATCGCTGACGACCTGTGTTGGAAGCTGTGGGTTCCAACGGAGCTGGTGTCCGATGTACTAAAACAGAGTCACGAACAGTCGCTAGCAGCTCATAGCGGCATTAATAAAACGTTGGAGAGAATTCGACGTTATTATTATTGGCCAAGTTTAGTAACCGATGTGAGAGCGTTCATAAACAGCTGTTCGGTCTGCAAGTGCACCAAGTACCCGAATCGTTCGTTACGACCCCCATCAGCTCCAGCTCCACTCAACGAGTGTTACAGAAGTTGTTTGTGGATTTCCTGGGTCCGTATCCACGAAGCAAATCCGGAAATATCGGTATCTTCGTTGTTTTGGACCATCTTTCAAAATATCCGTTTTTAAAACCCGTAAAGAAATGTACAGCGGAGGCGATAACTCGATTCATGGAAGAGGACCTATTCCATTGCTTCGGGGTACCCGAAGTGGTTGTGTCCGACAATGGAGTACAATTTAAGTCCCATCACTTTAATTCACTGTTGAAAAAGTACAATGTGCAGCATTTTTATACGGCTTTGTACGCACCTCAAGCCAACGCATCGGAACGCGTTAACAGATCTGTTATTGCCGCCATTAAAGCTTACATCAAGCCAGATCAAACTAATTGGGATGAGCAGCTTAGTTCTATTAGTTGTGCCTTACGATCTAGTCTGCATTCAGCCTTAAATGACAGCCCCTATCGGGTTGCATTTGGACAGCACATGATCACCAATGGAGACACCTATCAGCTCTTACGAAATTTGCAGGTTTTAGAAGATCGTACAGTGAGTTTTGGTCGGGAAGATTCGTTTGATGTGATTCGAAAAACAGCCCAACGAACAATACAAAAACAACACCAACGAAACGAACAGCAGTACAATCTTCGAAGTCGTGAAGTGGCGTTCAAAGTTGGCCAGGAGGTCTACAGACGCAACTTTCAGCAGAGCAATTTCGTTAAAGGTATTAGCGCAAAACTAGCTCCTACTTTTGTAAAAGCTAGAATAAAACGTAGGCTTGGTCACAGTTATTACGAGTTGGAAGATCCCCAAAGTAGACTTATCGGAAAATACCACGCTAAAGACATAAAGCAGTGACCATCCTAATACAGGTTAACGGGTTTCCTCCAAGCGTCTATCACCCTTTGATGTGATTAACACCAAAGTGTGACCTTGGCCGGGGGGATTTGTAGTGGTCGCTTGTCGGGCGGATAGGAAAGCATATTTGTGTTCTTCGCCTGAACGTATGCCCGATGGTATTTGTACAATTTATATATTTATGTATATTATATATATAAATATATTTATATATATTATATTATTTATACAAGTATATATCACACCCCACCGAGATACTTATTAATTATTAAGTTTATTCCCCATAGTTAGTGTATAGTTAGGTTGGCTTAATTTCTTATTGTGGTGTTACATGTTAAATGTTCCTGGTCGTGTGGGGGCTAGCGCCACCTAGGGTTGACATTAAGACTATGCTTAAAAACGAACAAAAATCTCCCCACCATGTCCATAACCATTCAAGGTGAATGGCGAAGGATCGTGCAAAGTCAGATCCGGAGAACAAAATTTTTGTTGGTCAGTAGATCCGCCCAAATCTTTCTTTCTCCTCGTGGCCGTACAAGCATTCAGTTGCGCGGTGAGAAAAAAAAATAATAAAAATAAAATGAAACCGCCGTAAATAACCGTGGTGTGAAACCAAAGTGCACTCGATCGGAAAAAAAAGAACCCAAGAAAGCAGATTAGGCTCTAATCGAAAACGTGAGTACCGGCCTTCGACAGTGCTAGGAGCCTCGAAGTTAGATTTTCCGACTTTTTCTGTAGTTTCCGCTTGGAGGTGAGCAGCCCCAACACAAAAAAAAAAAAAAACCTGGAGAAAGAAGGAATTAGCACCTCAACCCCATCCCCCTATTTTCGCAGTGCCAGTTCCAACCGGGTAAATATGTGCATGGAGTAACTGTTAGAAAAAGTAGCCTGATCAGTATTTTCAAATTCCACATTAGAATCGGCACTTAGTTTGGGAAGTATCCAAAAGCTGCAGCCCGAGCTTTAAGCCCCCGCACTACGAACCAGGTGATCCACCAAGTCGCGGGCAGTGAACTTTGGCTGCGCGAGACGAGGACAGCCGTCTGAACGGGCTTAGTGCGGCGAATTGGCGTAACCGTTTCGCGTTCAAAACCGGGCCAAGAAACGGAAACCGGTGCTTGCAGTCAGCGTAGGACCGAAGCCGCTTAAATGTTCCTACCGGGCGGGAAAAAATAGTGCACCACGTGTATACATAACCTCCCGGCGACCCCTAGTGGTATCTCCTGTTCTTCTCGTGATTCGGCCTAGCTGTTCAAACGTTTATTTAAAGTGCAGTTGAGGCCAGTGTTTGTCTTATGTGCACGTTAGAGTCATTATGTAGGCTGAATGTACCCGAAAAAACTGTAAGAGATGTGCTCGCATACATATGTATACACAGCCCACTGAAAGCCACTGAGGCCAGTAAGATCCCACCGTGACTCGCATTCCCTTGAACCTCGCAGTCCGTTGATATGTCTGTTTTCGTGTAGTTGGATATACTTAGTGATAATTGTAGACAGAAAAAAAAAACAGAAAAAAAACCCAACAACACATGGAAAGTTTGAAAATGCATTTGATAAAAGTTTAAAAGTTTGAGCTTAAAAGCGTCCGCTCGGCCGGGTCCCATCCGCGAGCTTATGCCATGCAGCACGCGCTGTACGATTTTGTTTTTGGTTTGCAGGTAAAAGTTTAATGCACCCACACACAGCCACACGCCCAGCTACGAAAGATCTTTCGCCGCGGGAACACAAACAAAAACTGAGTGAGCTTTATAATATACCAACAACACTACATTTCTTTGCCTCCCAAAATTCCGCGAGCGTGGCATAAGCTTCGTTCTTTTTTGCTAGAGCTGTTTGTCGGTCGTTGACCTCACACTTTTAAAGTAGTCACAGCTGATTGGCCTTCTGCCTTTACAGTACGCTTGGTAAAACGAATAGTATGTCCAACTACTCCCTGAAGCCGATGTGCTGGGACATGTGTACCTATATTGCGCTATAGTATTATCTTTCTATTTAAGGAAAAATCATTAGTTTATATCGCACTATAAAATATCGTATATGCACTTATAACTATTTACACTTATCGTATTTATTTATCTAAATATTCCCTAGTAATAATAGCTATATCTCTTGTGACGCTTTTCGTTCCTCCTTTTGTCCATTTAGCCTTGTCTTGGAGTTCTCGGTTAGTGTTTCTTTTTTCTTGTAACATGAGGGTATCTGAATATAGTTTCTAATAAAATGATTGTTAAGATGAATATGTGCTAGACGTTACCGTATTTGGGGGGAACCATGCCGCTCGTGAGCGAAATAGGATGACCAATACCGGACACTCCAGGGATCCTGATATTATTATTGGCTCTTTCAGGATCATGGTAGGGTGGGCGTGGCACGACTCCGTGCCAGCAAAACAGAGATGTCCGCCGCGGTGGTAGATCCCTACTCCTTCTCTGCACTATCTTTGCCCCACTATACTTTCCGTACCCCTAACGATCCTTTCCTTGTCTGTCCCCCTCCCATTCCCAAAAAGAGTACGCGAATTTTAATAAAATAATACCAGCAGGAGCGAAGCAACCTAACTGGAGGGTTACCCCAAAGAACCCATCCCCATTTCCGACCAGAGACCAGCCGTGGAAGCGAGCGCGTACTCCTTCTCAGTTAGCCGACCACCAGCTTCATCGTGCGAAGATTCTCTTCGTTACTCGTTACACCGTGTCTCGCCCCAAGATAGTTTTCTGCAGTGCATACTGTGGCTTGACTCACCCCTCGAGGAGCTAAGAACATTCAAGATGGATACCGTGACCCATGGAACGAAACCAGCAGCATTTCTGGCCGTCCGTTCTATGCACCAACTAGCGGCAGACGAGAGTTCGTCATATCCAATTGGATCTGAAGTTAAGCATCGGGACTTTTACATGGATGATTTGCTAACGGTTGGAGATACTACAAATGAAATGCTGGAAACAATTCACCTGGTATCAGGACTCGTAGCAAAAGGAAATTTCAAGATCAGGAAATGGTTTTCCATCGATACATTTGTACTCGATCAAATACCCAGTGAATATAGGGAAACATTTGGCAGCGATGTAACCAAGACTGGTTTGGCATGGAATCCCACTTCGGATGAGCTATTATTTTCATTCTGTCCCAATCAAGTCCCTTCAAAACCAACTAAGGGAGTCGTATTGTCGACTATTGCACGATTTTATGATCCACTCGGACTTATAGGGCCAGTAATTTCCAAAGCAAAAATATTTATACAGCAGCTGTGCAAAGAAAAGCTTCATTGGGATGAAAGTCTGCCAGTCTCCTTATGCACAACTTGGAATGATTCGGCAGTTTGACTCTATGCAACAAATTTCTTTCCCGCGCCTATCGTTCCTTCGAAGCAGCAACCTTGAAATGTATGGATTTTGTGATGCCAGCATGAATGCTTATGGAGCTTGCATCTACGCTGTTTCGCAAGGCGGCAATGGAGTCAAGGCAAATCTTCTATCTTTCATATCTCGTGCAGCGCCACTGAAGACTATTACAATACCCAAGTTGGTATTATGTGGTGCAGCGCTACTAGCTCAACTTATGCATGAAGTGTCTTTGATGAACTTCAATTGCTCTTATTATTGCTGGTGTGACTGTCGTTTTGGCTTGGATCAAGAATCAGCCATCCAACTTCAATGTATTTGTCGCTTAAAGACTTTCTATTATTCAGGAACTCACATCTGGAATGTCTTGGCTGCACGTGCCAACTGATCTAAACCCTGCCCATATACTTGCCCGAGGATCATTACCCGTTGGCTCATCAAATCTAACCTTTGGAAGCATGGACCCATATACTTGCCAGCCAGGAAGGATCAATGGCCAGGTACGCCTGCTCTTCCAGAGCCGGTTTTGTAGGCACGAAAAACCATACTAATTACAAACTGAGCGTCAAGATATTTGGTGGAAGAATTAAAGTTTGTAAATTCCTTCAAGCTCGATCGCCTCGCTTTCGCCATTTTTAGATGATTGCGGTTTGCTTCGAGTTGGAGGGCGTCTTAAAAACTCTACCTTGGACTTCGAAGCACGGTATCCCATAATATTGCCCAGGAATCATTCCATCACTTCTGCTCTGATACGGCACTTACACGAAAAACACTTTCACGCTGGACCCCAGTCGCTATTAGCCATCATTCGTTAAACGTACTGGCCAATCGGTGGCCGAAAGTCCGTAGCACACGTAATCCAAAAGTGTGTCAGATGCTTTAGAGTGAAGCCTCGAACTCTCGAGCAAATAATGTCAGATCTTCCGGTGGACAGAGTTAGCGAATCTCGTGCATTTTAGTTACCGGCGTTGACTATGGCGGTCCGTTCCTATATAAATCAGAAGTTCGAAACCGGCCCCCACTAAAGTGCTACATGAGCATTTTTATATGTTTCTCCACTAAGGCGGTTCACATCGAGCTTGTGAAGGATCTTACAACGTCTGCGTTCCTCTCTGCTCTTCGCCGTTTTATTTGCACCCGTGGAAGACCGATTCGTATTTGGTCAGATAATGCCACAAATTTTTCTGGATCGCGGAACAAACTGGCGGAACTTAAGTCGCTATTCCTAAGCGACAGTCATCAAGAAGCCGTGCATCAAGCATGTCTCACCGATTGCATCGATTGGCGTTTCATTCCTCCTAGATCGCCACATTTTGGAGGATTGTGGGAGGCGTCAGTCAAGCTTGCTAAACATCATCTTAGACGTGCCCTTGGATCCTCGCTTCTTGGATTTGATGAGCTGCGCACTCTCGCGTGCAATATCAATCGCGTGCAATCATTAATTCAAGGCCATTGTTTCCTCTTTCAGAGAACCCTGCAGATCTCGATGTACTCACGCCCAGCCATTTTCTGGTTGGCGCCCCCATCACAACCTTCTTGGAGCCTGACTTGGTTCATTTAAACGTCGATCGCTTGGACCGTTGGCAGAAGGTCACACAGCTTCAGCGTATCTTTTGGTCTCGCTGGCGCCAATCGTATTTAACCAGTCTTCAAGAAAGAACGAAGTGGCGCACCCGGAATCCTGAGCTTCACGTCAATGATGTCGTTCTTGTTAAGGACGAGAACTTCCCTCCTCTGAAGTGGCCTCTAGCGAGAATCCTCGAGCTCATCCCAGGAGCTGATGGCGTATCTCGAGTCGCCTTGATCAGGATGGCTACAGGTGTTAGCCGAAGAGCACTTGCAAAACTATGTCTATTGCCTCTACGAGATGAGGTGAAAGGCATGGATCCTTCCACGGGGGGAGTATGTTCGGGCGAAGCCCGAGTGTAAATTTTGTACCATCGTTCTATTGCCTATCAATTCACTTTCCTTTCCATTTTGGTCATTATACTAAACTAACGTAATGTAAGCGTAGCTTTATCTATGCTCGCTCAGCAACATGCTCTCATTTAATCATCTAGTCTTTATCTATGCTCGCTCTTGTTATCTTTTCTTTCCTATGCCGTCGCTAAGCCGTCAGCAGCTGCGCCTGCTCTAGCAGTTACCGCTTGATATAGTTGGAGAACAGACCCTATTTGTCCCCAATCTATTACTTTGGCTCGAGATCGTCTCGCTTGCCTCATCCAAGTGTATCACTCCTATACTATTGTAAAAGGCTCTGGCATCTTCGGCCGCCCTCAACACACAAAATACCTATAATAAAATTTATAACGTTTCGGAAATTATTAATTAGTGAAATTATTGAACAATCATAGTCAGCGAAAAAGCTCGTTGTCTCAACACTCTCTTTGGAACAGTCTTGTCTCCCAGTAATTTGGAATGGGTCCTACATCATTCCGCTTCACAAGAAAGGTTCAACATCAAAACTATCGTGGTATCGCAAAGCTTTCCGCCATCCCGAAGCTTCTTGAGTTCCTGGTCACCCGGCAACTGCAACATCTTTGTTGCAGCTTGATATCTCCGTCGCAACACGGTTTTTTCAGACATCGTTCAACATCGACTAACCTTCTTGAGTTTTCTAACCTTATCCACCGTGGTTTTCAAATTGGTTTGCAGACGGACTTCATTCGATTCTGTGAACCATGCTCTGCTTATTCACAAGCTCTCTTTATTAGGGTTCCCAAAGAATCTTCTAGATTGGATTTTGTCCTATCTCTCTAACCGTACTCAACGTGTTTTGTTTTCTAACGTGTTGTCAAATACTGTTAATGTTACTTCAGGTGTGCCACAGGGAAGTCATCTGGGCCCGCTTCTGTTTATTTTATTTGTGAATGACCTTCCTCAAGTTATAACATACTCTACTACACTAATGTATGCTGATGATGTTAAAATCTGTCTTTCTTACTCTGATTGGTACTTGCACACACGCCTTCAACTGGATCTAAGTGAACTACTATTGTGGTGTTCAACTAATCTTTTTTTTCTGAACCTTTCCAAATGCAAGCTTATGACATTTTACCGTCGCGCTCCACATTTTGTCTCATATGTTCTAGGAAATCATGTCCTCGAGCGAATTTCGAGTTCAAATGACTTCGGAGTCCTTTTTGATCATAAGATGTGTTTTAACAGCCATATAGCTGCAACTGTAAATAAAGCTAAGGGTGTTTTAGCGTTCATCAAGCGTTGGTCCAAGGAGTTTGACGACCCGTATGTTATGAAACAACTGTACATCTCGATAGTACGTCCTATATTGGAGTATTGTTCTTGTGTGTGGAGCCCGCAGTATAAAAAGCAGCAGGTTGTTATTGAATCCGTGCAAAAGCAATTTTTAATTTTTTCCCTTCGTAACTTTAACTGGGACTCGGGTAGAATCTTGCCACCCTACCGGTCTAGGCTAAATCTTATTGACCTGACGTCGTTGCACCATCGCAGAATATGCAATGGCGTAATGTTCGTGCACAAGCTCCTTCTCGGGATTGTTGACTCCCAAACTCTCTTGGGTCAGATTGACTTGGCCGTTCCATCTAGACCTACCCGTACTTTTAGGCCTTTCCGTTTACCCATATGTAGGTCTAATTATGCTGATCATGAACCTTTTAGGGTTTTATGCCATAATTATAACTCCATCTGCCAAACCCTATCCCCTGAGCTGTCTCTTAAACTAATTGCATGCAATATTTATAATCACTTAAATTTAGCTAACTTTTAACTTCTCTTTTTCCGCCTTTTGTAATTAAGTACCATTATTAACAAATAATTTGTTAATTTAATAAATAAATAAATACAGTCCACTCATTCATAACCAGACAGATTGTATTAATAAAAGATGAAACCTGTCACCCAGCTAGATGGCCCTTGGGAAAATTGGAAGAAATACGTAAAGTTAGTAGCTCTAAAACATCAAGACTTGTTGATAAAACGACCTATAACTAAAATTTGTCCATTGGCTGGAATTAAGTCAGAAGAGCAAGACTCAGCAATGAATTTAAAAGAAACCAAAAGGTCTTTCGTTTATAGAAAAATAGCAGAGACAAGGTCATTTAAGGTCATATAAGTAAAATACATAAAAATACATTAACACTACCATTAATTAACCAAAGAGAAGAAATGTATAAGTTAAGAAACGAATGAAAATTGTTAATGGGTACCATGGAGGAAATAGCAGGATGCATTATCGTTCACTCCACATACAAGTATCTCGACTCTGATACCAGGACCAAATGGGAGGAGCTGTCACCCCCTAACGTCATACCAACATGGGACCATTTTTCGGTTTTTTTGCAGAGGAGATGTCAAGCCATGGAGACCATGGATCAAGCTATGTTGATTCAAACCCATAGCAGTCAGGTTGGAAAACATAAACGAATCACTCATTCAAAACACAGTCTTGTTGCTACAAATACAATCGTATTGGAATGCGTATTCTGTGATAATAAAGGGCAAAACATTTACAGCTGCACTCGCTTTGGAAACCTTTCACCATCTTTGCGTCTTAGAGAGGCAAGGAAGCTTAGAGTTTGCTTCAACTGTTTGAAGAAGGGACATCGAAATACCTCCTGCGGTTCAGGCTCTTGTCGCACATGCGGTGAAAAACATCTTTCCCTTTTATCAACAATCTGCTGCCTACTTCAGTTTTCACGCCACCTACGAACGCTACTACGTCGCCTATTCATACAGACTCATGCTCAGGCCCCAATCTTCCAAGTTCTCTTGTTGCCGATTCATCACCATGCTCGCCTCCTGCTCAGAATCTTAGCTCAGACGTAGTGCTTCTAGCCACGACAGTCCTAATGATCAAGAGTCGATTTGGTGATCTTCTTCCTTGCCGGGCTCTTCTGGATTCAGGCTCTCAGATTAATTTAATAACCTCTCGCTTTGCTCAGAAGCTTCAGCTGAAACGAGCCAAAGGGTCGGTGTGGAGATAATGTTTTTTATCCCCAATCGGCCGACTAATTATTTCGAATTAAATAAAACTCGGCGCAGAAATAAAATTACGATATGTTCTTTAATGCGTGACATCCAAATTGCAAGTGTGGCTTGCCTGCCCTTTACATTGCCGCTCCGATCGCTAAGCGCAGCTTCGCTCGGCCGACGTCGGTAGGCAGACGCAAAGCGGAGATAGCGAAGAGCGAGCTGGCAGAGAGCGTTTAGCAGGGCAAGCAAGCGCAGAGCTTTAACAAACAAATGAGTGACATAGACATAAGTAACAAACAAAATAAGCGGCTGAGGGCCAAGAATTAGGTGCTATTTGGCAAGCAGCTAATCGGCTGGGTTCTGCTCCGAACATTCACCCCCCGTTGGAAGGCAAAGGCTTTCAACAGATCCATCCTGAAGGGGCAGAACCGCTATTTTTCCAACGGCCCTCTTGAAAAGGCCTTTTTGAGTGCGGATGACGGCTACTCTGATGGTTCCATCTTTTCCTGGTATGACGCTCTCAATGCGGCCAAGCGGCCACCTTAATAGTGGCAGCGTTTCCTCCTTGATCATGACGAGCGCTCCTAGCTTGATGTTTGGAGACGATGACCGCCACTTGCTCCGCTCCTGAAGAATCGAAAGATACGCCGTGCTCCATTTTCTCCAAAACGCCTGCTTCATTTGACACAGCCGCTGCCATCGACTAAGTAGGTTGACCCGGAGATGCGCTACATCTGGCTCGTCGAATGCAGCTTTCGGGGCTCCATTGAGAAAGTGGTTTGGCGTGAGCACATCTAGATCATCGGGACTTTCTGTAATTGCATAAAGCGGACGGGAATTTAACAAAGCAGAGATTTCACAAGCCAAGGTCTGAATTTCATCAAGAGTAAAAATGTAGGTCCCGACGATGCGATGAAAATGATATTTAGCTGCTTTAACAGCCGCCTCCCACAAACCCCCAAAATGAGGTGAGCGAGGGGGGATGAATTTCCAGTCGATTCCACTAGAAACGCAGAGATGTGACACAGCCGACGTATGACGATCACTGAGGAACATTTGCCGAAGCTCCAAAAGCTCATTTTTTGCTCCTACAAAATTTGTAGCGTTGTCTGACCAGATGATTCGAGGTTTGGGACGTAGACTTATAAAACGCCTTAATGCTGCCAGAAAGGATTCTGTAGATAGATCCTGAACGACTTCCAAATGAGTTGCTTTGGTGCTAAAGCATACGAAGACAGCGATGTAACATTTGATAGGAGGCCTGCTTCTGACTTCCGACTTGTGATAAAAGGGTCCGCAAAAATCAACGCCCGTTGTGTGGAATGCTGGATTAGTCCTTACGCGATCCGCAGGCAAGTTTCCCATGATATGTTCCCTCAGCACTGGCTTCAAACGAAAGCATCTAACACATTTGCGAATGATTCCCGCAACATATTTGCGTCCACCAATAGGCCAGAATTTTTGCCGAAGCAGTCCGAGCAATCCTTGAGCTCCTGCGTGGAGAAACCTTTCGTGAAAGAAGATAATAATAGAGACAGTGACAGGATGTCCCTTAGGAAGCAGGATCGGGTGCTTCGCGTCGTAGTCCAATTCGGCATTTTGGAGGCGGCCTCCAACACGCAGCAATCCAAAGCTATCCAGAAATGGATTCAGTGAGGCCATCGTGCCTTTTGGGGGTAGGGCCTGTTTGCTGGCGAGGGCCCTTATCTCTTCCGAAAATTGTTGCTGCTGTATTGCCCTTATGAGCAAATGCGTACCATTTTTGATGTCGATTACGGTAAGTTGACCCTTCGACCGCGCTATGCCTTTGTCCTTGAGAATGTAGAATCGATATATGTAAGCAAAGACGCGCTGCATGGATCCGAATGAGTTTTGAAATTTGCAATCGTACGATACATCCCTTTCGTTTGAAACAACCAATGCTGCATGACGACGTTCTGGTACATCGGTCGGCAATTGCAAGCCTGCAGGCCACTCTGAGCTCTCAAGACGCAAGAATGGTGGTCCAGAGATCCAAAGGCTGCTATCCATTAATTCAGCGGGCGTGGATCCACGTGATATGATGTCAGCAGGATTCAACTTTGTGGGCACGTGATGCCAAGTCATTCCAGCGGTGAGCTCCTGAATCCGCTGAACTCGATTAGAAACAAATATATTAAAATTCAATGGTGATTCTCGAATCCAGGCAAGGGCTATGGACGAATCCGACCAGCAATGTATTTGGCATGGAGCTGATAATCCCTTAACTATGGTGGACACTAGTTCGGCTAATACGAGGGCAGCGGACAGCTCAAGCTTGGGGATAGTCATACTTTTCAAGGGCGCGACTCTGGATTTAAGGCATAAGAGATGACTTTGCACAATGCCAAGAGCTTCCGAACGCATGTATACACAGGCGCCATATGCTGCTTGGCTCGCATCACAAAACGCGTGCATTTCTAATCTGGCTTGCTGCCGAAGCACGTAACGTGGAAACTTAAAGTTTTTAACCATCGACAACTGCGAGGTCAGCTCAATCCAAGTCGTATGTAGATCCTGGGGCAGGCTTTCGTCCCAATTCAACTTTAGGCTTTCGTTAAATAGCGACTGCATAAATATTTTAGCTTTTGTGATGATGGGAGAGATGAGCCCTAGAGGATCGTAGAACCTAGCTAGTGTAGACAGGACCGAACGCTTCGAGGTTGGGCCTGCAGCGGTTCCGACGTGAGCGAAGCTAAACAGAAGATTGTCCGTGGTGGGATCCCAAACTAGACCAAGCGCCTTGGTTACTTCAGTCCCGTCATGAAAGGTAAGGAACTTTTCGCGATCCGCTTCCGATACGCCTTCCAAAGCAGCGGGTTCATTGGAACACCATTTACGTATGGGAAAACATCCTTTCGAAAGTAGCTCCTTTACCTGCTGACGAATTTTGATGACAGAATCAATGCTGTCCCCTCCAGATATGAGATCATCGACATAGAAATCTCTTCGAACAACATCAGCGCCAAGCGGAAAACGCAACTCTTCATCATTTGCCAATTGATGCATAGCACGAATTGCTAAGAAAGCGGCAGGTTTGGTTCCGTAAGTAACAGTCTCCAACTTGAACACCTGAATCTCCTCCTTCGGGTCATTGCGCCATAGGATGCACTGCACGTGCGTATCGGGATGGGAAACGCGTACACAGCGGTACATTTTGCAGATATCGCCACACAAGGCGACTTTAAAAATGCGGAAACGAAGCAGAGTTATCAGAATTTTAGGTTGGATGGTGGGTCCAGCCATTAGCGCATCATTCAGTGATACTCCAGACGCTGTTTTGGCAGATCCATCGAACACTACGCGTAATTTGGTGGTTGTACTATCCTGCTTGTGGACGCAATGGTGAGGCAAGAAGTACTGCGGGAGGTCTGACTGCCGCGAAGCTGGCGACATGTGTCCTAAATCACGATACTCCTGGAGAAACTCCATATATTTTGCCTTAAGCTGTGCATTTTTTGCTAGCTTCCTCTCCAAATTGAGAAATCTACGTAGCGCCTGCTGATACGATTCTCCTAATTCCTCTAGACTGAATTTGGTTGGCAAACGCACGGAGTAAGCTCCGGACTCTAGGCGAATGCAGTTTGTGACGAAATGCTGTTCGCAATGAACATCTTCCTCCGAAATTGATGAGGGCGAATAATCTCCATCGACTTCCCAAAACCGCCTTACAATATCGCACAAATTAGTCTCGCAAGCGGAGATGACAGGGGGATCTTCAACGGCTGCTAGCGCCGCACGGGCTTTCTCAGAGTTTTTAATACTTCCTGACACTATCCAGCCAAGTTTCGTCTTCTGCAATGTTGGCAATTGGTCTGACATTCGAATCTGTCCAACGCACATTAATTCGAAGAACAAACCAGCACCTATCAACAGATCGACACGCTGGGGCTTGGCGAAATTAGGATCAGCCAGTTTTAGATTATTTGGCATTGGCCAATCCTTTGCGTCTAGGCCGAAGTTAGGCTGCATTCCTGTGATTGAGGCAGTGATAATTGCAGAGAGGAAACCGCGATAGCTTTCGTCTTGAGATTGCAGGACGATGTCCACAGCCTTGCTGGATGGTAGAATTGACTCTCCAATACCGGCGATTTGAACGTGAGACGGGTGAGGATCTAACTGCAGCTGATTGGCGAGTCTCGATGTTATAAAGTTAACCTGAGAAGCGGAATCTAAAATGGCACGACATGTAATAAGCGATCCAAAACGGCCCCTGACATATACGATTGCAGTAGCTAGCAGCACGTTTTGGCTAGGCAGAGATTTTTGACTCGAGGGGGAGGGCTAATATATTTGCTTGCTACTAGGGCACTTGCAGGATCATGCTGGGTCGATTCCGTGCTCGGCGACGGCAACTCAGCGTCAGCGCCCGACTGCATGTGGAGCAGTGTGTGATGCTTGGCTTGGCAATTTCTACATGCCCCTGACTTGCAGCGTTGCAATGAATGGCCTTTGTTGAGGCAGTTTAGACATAAATGGCGCTTCTTCACCTCCTGGTATCGAGAAAAAACAGGGAGATCTATAAATGCCTGGCATCGGGATATGTAGTGATCGGAGGATTTGCAATACTTGCATGTTGAGCTATTATGATCGTTAATGGAGGTGATTAGGGTGCTAGGTTTACTTTCTCCCACCTGCTGGCTAGGAATTGTTACCATAGCCGATCCCAAATTTTCCAGCATCCGACATCTTGCTTCCAAGAATGAGGCCATGCTTGACCACCGAGGCAATCCTGACGTCGGCAAGTTCTCTTCCCATTTCTCCTTGGTCTTGTGGTCCAATTTCGTGACTATGATGAAGATCAGCAACCCATCGGAAATCTCCTGCGGGGTCGCCAAGGTCTGAAGTGCACGCAAGTGCGAATTGATTTTATCGCTGAGCGCGCGCAAGCCGATAGCCGAGCCCTTCTCCACCCCTTGCAGCCCGAAAATAGCCTTGACGTGTGCCTGAAAATGTAACAGTTTATTATCGAATCGCAACATTAGTAAATTCAACGCCTTGTCGTAATTCTCCTCAGAAAGTTCCAAGGAACGAATCGTATCCAGCGCAGCACCATCTAGACATCCACGAAGATATTGGAATTTTTCGATGATTGGTATACGATGGTCTTTGTGCACCATTGTCGAAAACATCGCGTGGAATTCTGGCCAATCCATGTAGCTCCCACCGAATCGCGGAAGCTGCAACTCGGGCATTCGAGAACGGCCTATACTATTATAGGCGAACAACGACGAATTCCCCTCGAGAGTATGCCGAGCCGTTGAATTGGCAACATTTACCGTGCGAGCAGCCATCAACTCCCGCGACAGCCTGGACCTAACCTTGACATAAACATTCGAAAAGTCCAGCCGGGCATCATGGGCTAACTGCAGGAAATCCAGCCTTTCAAGGCTCGTTTGAGCGGCATCGAAATCCGCATTCATTCGCTCGATCTGCTCTAAGCGAGCTTGAAGTTCTGCCTCATCTAACTCGGCAAGCTCTTCCTTGGTGAGAAAGCGATCCATGGCCTTTAGTTGGCGCGCGATGGACTCGGCCTTGTGCTTGTAGAAATCTACATCACTCGGCATTGCTGCGTTCGCGACATTGGTAGGCTCAGGTGCTGCCATGTTGAGGTTTTAAAAGAGTCACTCAGCACGACCGAAAAATACACCCTGTATACGTATAAACGTGGGAACCGAAAGCAAAGGGATTACAGCTAATGCCTTTAGCTATGCGGCTGTGCGAGCTGTCCGATTCCGCTTTGTACTCCGCTTGTGTGTATTAGTGAGTTCGCTGCACTGCCTACCCCACTGCACTGACCGAATTGTCGCGACAGAGAAATTAATAGCCAGCAATGCGTGTATGTAGGTGTATGTAAGTGTGTTTTAGCACCGAATTGTGCTTAACCGCCGAAAATTTGCTAGGGCTAACGAATGTCGATCGCGAATGATTATTAATTGACACTGCAACTCAGAGATCACGTCGGGGTCACCAAATTTTATGTGGAGATAATGTTTTTTATCCCCAATCGGCCGACTAATTATTTCGAATTAAATAAAACTCGGCGCAGAAATAAAATTACGATATGTTCTTTAATGCGTGACATCCAAATTGCAAGTGTGGCTTGCCTGCCCTTTACATTGCCGCTCCGATCGCTAAGCGCAGCTTCGCTCGGCCGACGTCGGTAGGCAGACGCAAAGCGGAGATAGCGAAGAGCGAGCTGGCAGAGAGCGTTTAGCAGGGCAAGCAAGCGCAGAGCTTTAACAAACAAATGAGTGACATAGACATAAGTAACAAACAAAATAAGCGGCTGAGGGCCAAGAATTAGGTGCTATTTGGCAAGCAGCTAATCGGCTGGGTTCTGCTCCGAACAGTCGGTATCAGTATCCGGTATCGGCGCTGATTCTGCATTTCACACGGAAGGTTCAGTTAATTTGGTCATTCAATCCAGGACTTTCGATTACTTCACGAGTCTCACAGCTCTCGTTGCTCCACGTATTACAGGAAACCAGCCTGCTTCTTCATTTGATGTATCCAAATGCGAAATGCCATCCAATATCAGCCTTGCTGACCCACACTTCAACAAATCTCAGCGCATCGATGTACTTATTTTACGACATTTTATGCGTTGGACAGATCAAATTGGAGAGGGGACTTCCTATAATACAAAAAACCCGTCCCGGCTGGGTTGTCACAGGTGGATTACTCCCACAGCTCAGTGCTCCTAGCTGCCTCTAGTTCGACGGAATTGAGTCAAACGCCTACCGTTGGTTTGGATGAGCTAGTGCGAAGGTTCTGGGAAGTGGAAAACTGCCACGGTCCCGCTACAGAAGCAACAAAGGAGGAAATTGCTTGCGAGGAACATTTCAAAAAACATTGAGGTCGGCTTCCAAGTGGCGAGTACTGCGTTTAATTGCCTTTAAAGCTGAGTGACAGTCTTCTTCGAGATTCTTATCAACAAGCCTATCGCAGATTTCTCAATCTAGAGCGCAGGTTGGTTCGCAAACCACTTCTCAAGGCTCAATACGCCGCATTTATAAAGGAATACGTCGATTTGAATCACATGTCCCCTGTCAAAGGTGACGCACTTAAACAATGCAAATTTTTTCTTCCTCATCACTGCGTCTTAAAAAAAGACAAAACCACCACAAAACTCCGAGTAGTTTTCGACGGATCCGCTTGTACATCTACAGGATATTCCCTCAACGATATATTGATGTCAGGCCCAATAATTTAGCCAAAGTTAGTTACGACTCTTCTTCGATTTCGTACCGTTCGTATAGCATTGACTGGTGACATTTGTAAAATGTATAGATGCGTCCGTGTCTCGCCCCAAGATAGTTTTCTGCAGTGCATACTGTGGCGTGACTCACCCCTCGAGGAGCTAAGAACATTCAAGATGGATACCGTGACCTATGGAACGAAACCAGCAGCATTTCTGGCCGTCCGTTCTATGCACCAACTAACGGCAGACGAGAGTTCGTCATATCCAATTGGCTCTGAAGTTGTGCTGCGGGACTTTTACATGGATGATTTGCTAACGGGGGGAGATACTACAAATGAGGTGCTGGAAATAATTCGCCAGGTGTCAGGACTCTTAGCCAAAGGAAATTTCAAGATCAGGAAATGGTGTTCCAACGATACATCTGTACTCGATCAAGCACCTCATGAAGATAGGGCAACATTTGTTAAATTTACTGATGGCAGCGATGTAACCAAGACGCTAGGTTTAGCATGGAATCCCACTTCGGATGAGCTATTATTTTCATTCTGTCCCAATCAAGTCCCTTCGAAACCAACTAAGCGAGTTGTATTGTCAACTATTGCACGATTTTATGATCCACTCGGACTTATAGGGCCAGTAATTACTAAAGCAAAAATATTTCTACAGCAGCCATGGAAAGAAAAGTTTCATTGGGATGAAAGTCTGCCATTCTCCTTACGCACAACTTTGATCAACTTTATTCCTTCGAAGCAGCAACCTTGAAATGCATGGATTTCGTGATGCCAGCATGAGTGTTTATGGAGCTTGCATCTATGCTGTTTCCCAAGGCGACAATGGAGTCAAGGCAAATCTTCTATCTTCCAGATCTCGTGTAGCGCCACTGAAGACTATCACAATACCCAAGTTGGAATTATGTGGTGCAGCGCTACTAGCTCAACTTATGCATGAAGTGTCTTTGATGAACTTCAATTGCTCTTATTATTGCTGGTGTGACTCCACAGTCGTTTTGGCTTGGATCAAGAATCAACCATCCAACTTTAATGTATTTGTCGCTAATAGACTTTCTGTTATTCAGGAACTCACATCTGGAATGTCTTGGCTGCACGTGCCAACTGATCTAAACCCTGCCGATATGCTTTCTCGAGGATCATTACCAGCTGAGCTCATCAATTCTCATCTTTGGAAGTATGGACCTACATACTTGACAGCCAGTAAGGATCAATGGCCAAGTACGCCTGCTCTTCCAGAGCCGGTTTTGGAGGCACGAAAAACCATACTAATTACAAATTGCGCGTCAAGATATTTGGTGGAAGAATCAAAGTTTGTAAATTCCTTCCCCAAATAGCAAACGAATTTTTGCGTATGTATGCAAATTCATTCATCGACGAAAGTCTGGACTTGCATTTGGGAACCGAACTGCTTCTTCGTCTTACTCAGCAATCTCGTCTATCTACTGAAATAAGAGCCCTGGAAACGCGAAAGGACATCAAGGCTTCAAGCTCGATCGTCTCGCTTTCGCCATTTTTAGATGATTGCGGTTTGCTTCGAGTTGGAGGGCGTCTTAAAAACTCTACCTTGGACTTCGAAGCACGGCATCCCATAATATTGCCCAAGAATCATTCCATCACTTCTGCTCTGATACGGCACTTACACGAAAAACACCTTCACGCTGGACCCCAGTCGCTATTAGCTATCATTCGTCAAACGTACTGGCCAATCGGTGGCCGAAAGACCGTAGCACACGTAATCCAAAAGTGTGTCAGATGCTTAAGAGTGAAGCCTCGAACTCTCGAGCAAATAATGGCAGATCTTCCGGTGGATAGAGTCAGCGAATCTCGTGCATTTTTAGTTACCGGCGTGGACTATTGCGGTCCGTTCCTGTATAAATCAGAAGTTCGAAACCGGCCCCCATTAAAGTGCTACATGAGCATTTTTATATGCTTCTCCACCAAGGCGGTTCACATCGAGCTTGTGAAGGATCTTACAACGTCTGCGTTCCTCTCTGCTCTTCGCCGTTTCATTTGCACCCGTGGAAGACCGATTCGTATTTGGTCAGATAATGCCACAAATTTTGTTGGAGCGCGGAACGAACTGGCGGAACTTAAGTCGTATTCCTAAGCGACAGTCATCAAGAAGCCGTGCATCAAGCTTGTCTCACCGATTGCATCGATTGGCGTTTCATTCCTCCTAGATCGCCACATTTTGGAGGATTGTGGGAGGCGTCAGTCAAGCTTGCTAAACATCATCTTAGACGTGCCCTTGGATCCTCGCTTCTTGGATTTGATGAGCTGCGCACTCTCGCGTGCAATATCAATCGCGTGCAATCATTAATTCAAGGCCATTGTTTCCTCTTTCAGAGAACCCTGCAGATCTCGATGTACTCACGCCCAGCCATTTTCTGGTTGGCGCCCCCATCACAACCTTCTTGGAGCCTGACTTGGTTCATTTAAACGTCGATCGCTTGGACCGTTGGCAGAAGGTCACACAGCTTCAGCGTATCTTTTGGTCTCGCTGGCGCCAATCGTATTTAACCAGTCTTCAAGAAAGAACGAAGTGGCGCACCCGGAATCCTGAGCTTCACGTCAATGATGTCGTTCTTGTTAAGGACGAGAACTTCCCTCCTCTGAAGTGGCCTCTAGCGAGAATCCTCGAGCTCATCCCAGGAGCTGATGGCGTATCTCGAGTCGCCTTGATCAGGATGGCTACAGGTGTTAGCCGAAGAGCACTTGCAAAACTATGTCTATTGCCTCTACGAGATGAGGTGAAAGGCATGGATCCTTCCACAGGGGGAGTATGTTCGGGCGAAGCCCGAGTGTAAATTTTGTACCATCGTTCTATTGCCTATCAATTCACTTTCCTTTCCATTTTGGTCATTATACTAAACTAACGTAATGTAAGCGTAGCTTTATCTATGCTCGCTCAGCAACATGCTCTCATTTAATCATCAAGTCTTTATCTATGCTCGCTCTTGTTATCTTTTCTTTCCTATGCCGTCGCTAAGCCGTCAGCAGCTGCGCCTGCTCTAGCAGTTACCGCTTGATATAGTTGGAGAACAGACCCTTTTTGTCCCCAATCTATTACTTTGGCTCGAGATCGACTCGCTTGCCTCATCCAAGTGTATCACTCCTATACTATTGTAAAAGGCTCTGGCATCTTCGGCCGCCCTCAACACACAAAATACCTATAATAAAATTTATAACGTTTCGGAAATTATTAATTAGTGAAATTATTGAACAATCATAGTCAGCGAAAAAGCTCGTTGTCTCAACACTCTCTTTGGAACAGTCTTGTCTCCCAGTAATTTGGAATGGGTCCTACATCATTCCGCTTCACAAAAAAGGTTCAACATCAAAACTATCGTGGTATCGCAAAGCTTTCCGCCATCCCGAAGCTTCTTGAGTTCCTGGTCACCCGGCAACTGCAACATCTTTGTTGCAGCTTGATATCTCCGTCGCAACACGGTTTTTTCAGACATCGTTCAACATCGACTAACCTTCTTGAGTTTTCTAACCTTATCCACCGTGGTTTTCAAATTGGTTTGCAGACGGACTTCATTCGATTCTGTGAACCATGCTCTGCTTATTCACAAGCTCTCTTTATTAGGGTTCCCAAAGAATCTTCTAGATTGGATTTTGTCCTATCTCTCTAACCGTACTCAACGTGTTTTGTTTTCTAACGTGTTGTCAAATACTGTTAATGTTACTTCAGGTGTGCCACAGGGAAGTCATCTGGGCCCGCTTCTGTTTATTTTATTTGTGAATGACCTTCCTCAAGTTATAACATACTCTACTACACTAATGTATGCTGATGATGTTAAAATCTGTCTTTCTTACTCTGATTGGTACTTGCACACACGCCTTCAACTGGATCTAAGTGAACTACTATTGTGGTGTTCAACTAATCTTTTTTTTCTGAACCTTTCCAAATGCAAGCTTATGACATTTTACCGTCGCGCTCCACATTTTGTCTCATATGTTCTAGGAAATCATGTCCTCGAGCGAATTTCGAGTTCAAATGACTTCGGAGTCCTTTTTGATCATAAGATGTGTTTTAACAGCCATATAGCTGCAACTGTAAATAAAGCTAAGGGTGTTTTAGCGTTCATCAAGCGTTGGTCCAAGGAGTTTGACGACCCGTATGTTATGAAACAACTGTACATCTCGATAGTACGTCCTATATTGGAGTATTGTTCTTGTGTGTGGAGCCCGCAGTATAAAAAGCAGCAGGTTGTTATTGAATCCGTGCAAAAGCAATTTTTAATTTTTTCCCTTCGTAACTTTAACTGGGACTCGGGTATAATCTTGCCACCCTACCGGTCTAGGCTAAATCTTATTGACCTGACGTCGTTGCACCATCGCAGAATATGCAATGGCGTAATGTTCGTGCACAAGCTCCTTCTCGGGATTGTTGACTCCCAAACTCTCTTGGGTCAGATTGACTTGGCCGTTCCATCTAGACCTACCCGTACTTTTAGGCCTTTCCGTTTACCCATATGTAGGTCTAATTATGCCGATCATGAACCTTTTAGGGTTTTATGCCATAATTATAACTCCCTCTGCCAAACCCTATCCCCTGAACTGTCTCTTAAACTAATTGCATGCAATATTTATAATCACTTAAATTTAGCTAACTTTTAACTTATCTTTTTCCGCCTTTTGTAATTAAGTACCATTATTAACAGATAATTTGTTAATTTAATAAATAAATAAATACAGTCCACTCATTCATAACCAGACAGATTGTATTAATAAAAGATGAAACCTGTCACCCAGCTAGATGGCCCTTGGGAAAATTGGAAGAAATACGTAAAGTTAGTAGCTCTAAAACATCAAGACTTGTTGATAAAACGACCTATAACTTAAATTTGTCCATTGGCTGGAATTAAGTCAGAAGAGCAAGACTCAGCAATGAATTTAAAAGAAACCAAAAGGTCTTTCGTTTATAGAAAAATAGCAGAGACAAGGTCATTTAAGGTCATATAAGTAAAATACATAAAAATTGTTTGGAATCCATTAACACTACCATTAATTAACCAAAGAGAAGAAATGTATAAGTTAAGAAACGAATGAAAATTGTTAATGGGTACCATGGAGGAAATAGCAGGATGCATTATCGTTCACTCCACATACAAGTATCTCGACTCTGATACCAGGACCAAATGGGAGGAGCTGTCACCCCCTAACGTCATACCAACATGGGACCATTTTTCGGTTTTTTTGCAGAGGAGATGTCAAGCCATGGAGACCATGGATCAAGCTATGTTGATTCAAACCCATAGCAGTCAGGTTGGAAAACATAAACGAATCACTCATTCAAAACACAGTCTTGTTGCTACAAATACAATCGTATTGGAATGCGTATTCTGTGATAATAAAGGGCAAAACATTTACAGCTGCACTCGCTTTGGAAACCTTTCACCATCTTTGCGTCTTAGAGAGGCAAGGAAGCTTAGAGTTTGCTTCAACTGTTTGAAGAAGGGACATCGAAATACCTCCTGCGGTTCAGGCTCTTGTCGCACATGCGGTGAAAAACATCTTTCCCTTTTATCAACAATCTGCTGCCTACTTCAGTTTTCACGCCACCTACGAACGCTACTACGTCGCCTATTCATACAGACTCATGCTCAGGCCCCAATCTTCCAAGTTCTCTTGTTGCCGATTCATCACCATGCTCGCCTCCTGCTCAGAATCTTAGCTCAGACGTAGTGCTTCTAGCCACGACAGTCCTAATGATCAAGAGTCGATTTGGTGATCTTCTTCCTTGCCGGGCTCTTCTGGATTCAGGCTCTCAGATTAATTTAATAACCTCTCGCTTTGCTCAGAAGCTTCAGCTGAAACGAGCCAAAGGGTCGGTATCAGTATCCGGTATCGGCGCTGATTCTGCATTTCACACGGAAGGCTCAGTTAATTTGGTCATTCAATCCAGGACTTTCGATTACTTCACGAGTCTCACAGCTCTCGTTGCTCCACGTATTACAGGAAACCAGCCTGCTTCTTCATTTGATGTATCCAAATGCGAAATGCCATCCAATATCAGCCTTGCTGACCCACACTTCAACAAATCTCAGCGCATCGATGTACTTATTTTACGACATTTTATGCGTTGGACAGATCAAATTGGAGAGGGGACTTCCTATAATACAAAAAACCCGTCCCGGCTGGGTTGTCACAGGTGGATTACTCCCACAGCTCAGTGCTCCTAGCTGCCTCTAGTTCGACGGAATTGAGTCAAACGCCTACCGTTGGTTTGGATGAGCTAGTGCGAAGGTTCTGGGAAGTGGAAAACTGCCACGGTCCCGCTACAGAAGCAACAAAGGAGGAAATTGCTTGCGAGGAACATTTCAAAAAACATTGAGGTCGGCTTCCAAGTGGCGAGTACTGCGTTTAATTGCCTTTAAAGCTGAGTGACAGTCTTCTTCGAGATTCTTATCAACAAGCCTATCGCAGATTTCTCAATCTAGAGCGCAGGTTGGTTCGCAAACCACTTCTCAAGGCTCAATACGCCGCATTTATAAAGGAATACGTCGATTTGAATCACATGTCCCTTGTCAAAGGTGACGCACTTAAACAATGCAAATTTTTTCTTCCTCATCACTGCGTCTTAAAAAAAGACAAAACCACCACAAAACTCCGAGTAGTTTTCGACGGATCCGCTTGTACATCTACAGGATATTCCCTCAACGATATATTGATGTCAGGCCCAATAATTTAGCCAAAGTTAGTTACGACTCTTCTTCGATTTCGTACCGTTCGTATAGCATTGACTGCTGACATTTGTAAAATGTATAGATGCGTCCGTGTCTCGCCCCAAGATAGTTTTCTGCAGTGCAAACTGTGGCGTGACTCACCCCTCGAGGAGCTAAGAACATTCAAGATGGATACCGTGACCTATGGAACGAAACCAGCAGCATTTCTGGCCGTCCGTTCTATGCACCAACTAGCGGCAGACGAGAGTTCGTCATATCCAATTGGCTATGAAGTAGTGCTGCGGGACTTTTACATGGATGATTTGCTAACGGGGGGAGATACTACAAATGAGGTGCTGGAAATAATTCGCCAGGTGTCAGGACTCTTAGCCAAAGGAAATTTCAAGATCAGGAAATGGTGTTTCAACGATACATCTGTACTCGATCAAACACCCCATGAAGATAGGGCAACATTTGTTAAATTTACTGATGGCAGCGATGTAACCAAGACTGGTTTGGCATGGAATCCCACTTCGGATGAGCTATTATTTTCATTCTGTCCCAATCAAGTCCCTTCGAAACCAACTAAGCGAGTTGTATTGTCAACTATTGCACGATTTTATGATCCACTCGGACTTATAGGGCCAGTAATTACTAAAGCAAAAATATTTCTACAGCAGCTGTGGAAAGAAAAGCTTCATTGGGATGAAAGTCTGCCATTCTCCTTACGCACGACTTTGATCAACTTTATTCAGCAGTTTGACTCTATGCAACAAATTTCTTTCCCGCGCCTATCGTTCCTTCGAAGCAGCAACCTTGAAATGCATGGATTTCGTGATGCCAGCATGAGTGTTTATGGAGCTTGCATCTACGCTGTTTCCCAAGGCGACAATGGAGTCAAGGCAAATCTTCTATCTTCCAGATCTCGTGTAGCGCCACTGAAGACTATCACAATACCCAAGTTGGTATTATGTGGTGCAGCGCTACTAGCTCAACTTATGCATGAAGTGTCTTTGATGAACTTCAATTGCTCTTATTATTGCTGGTGTGACTCCACAGTCGTTTTGGCTTGGATCAAGAATCAACCATCAACCAGACTTTCTGTTATTCAGGAACTCACATCTGGAATGTCTTGGCTGCACGTGCCAACTGATCTAAACCCTGCCGATATGCTTTCTCGAGGATCATTACCAGTTGAGCTCATCAATTCTCATCTTTGGAAGTATGGCTCTACATACTTGACAGCTAGTAAGGATCAATGGCCAAGTACGCCTGCTCTTCCAGAGCCGGTTTTGGAGGCACGAAAAACCATACTAATTACAAATTGCGCGTCAAGATATTTGGTGGAAGAATCAAAGTTTGTAAATTCCTTCCCCAAAATGCAACGAATTTTTGCGTATGTATGCAAATTCATTCATCGACGAATGTCTGGACTTGCATTTGGGAACCGAACTGCTTCTTCGTCTTACTCAGCAATCTCGTCTATCTACTGAAATAAGAGCCCTGGAAACGCGAAAGGACATCAAGGCTTCAAGCTCGATCGTCTCGCTTTCGCCATTTTTAGATGATTGCGGTTTGCTTCGAGTTGGAGGGCGTCTTAAAAACTCTACCTTGGACTTCGAAGCACGGCATCCCATAATATTGCCCAAGAATCATTCCATCACTTCTGCTCTGATACGGCACTTACACGAAAAACACCTTCACGCTGGACCCCAGTCGCTATTAGCTATCATTCGTCAAACGTACTGGCCAATCGGTGGCCGAAAGACCGTAGCACACGTAATCCAAAAGTGTGTCAGATGCTTAAGAGTGAAGCCTCGAACTCTCGAGCAAATAATGTCAGATCTTCCGGTGGACAGAGTCAGCGAATCTCGTGCATTTTTAGTTACCGGCGTGGACTATTGCGGTCCGTTCCTGTATAAATCAGAAGTTCGAAACCGGCCCCCATTAAAGTGCTACATGAGCATTTTTATATGCTTCTCCACCAAGGCGGTTCACATCGAGCTTGTGAAGGATCTTACAACGTCTGCGTTCCTCTCTGCTCTTCGCCGTTTCATTTGCACCCGTGGAACTTAAGTCGTATTCCTAAGCGACAGTCATCAAGAAGCCGTGCATCAAGCTTGTCTCACCGATTGCATCGATTGGCGTTTCATTCCTCCTAGATCGCCACATTTTGGAGGATTGTGGGGGGCGTCAGTCAAGCCTGCTAAACATCATCTTAGACGTGCCCTTGGATCCTCGCTTCTTGGATTTGATGAGCTGCGCACTCTCGCGTGCAATATCAATCGCGTGCAATCATTAATTCAAGGCCATTGTTTCCTCTTTCAGAGAACCCTGCAGATCTCGATGTACTCACGCCCAGCCATTTTCTGGTCGGCGCCCCCATCACAACCTTCTTGGAGCCTGACTTGGTTCATTTAAACGTCGATCGTTTGGACCGTTGGCAGAAGGTCACACAGCTTCAGCAAATCTTTTGGTCTCGCTGGCGCCAATCGTATTTAACCAGTCTTCAAGAAAGAACGAAGTGGCGCACCCGGAATCCTGAGCTTCACGTCAATGATGTCGTTCTTGTTAAGGACGAGAACTTCCCTCCTCTGAAGTGGCCTCTAGCGAGAATCCTCGAGCTCATCCCAGGAGCTGATGGCGTATCTCGAGTCGCCTTGATCAGGATGGCTACAGGTGTTAGCCGAAGAGCACTTGCAAAACTATGTCTATTGCCTCTACGAGATGAGGTGAAAGGCATGGATCCTTCCACGGGGGGAGTATGTTCGGGCGAAGCCCGAGTGTAAATTTTGTACCATCGTTCTATTGCCTATCAATTCACTTTCCTTTCCATTTTGGTCATTATACTAAACTAACGTAATGTAAGCGTAGCTTTATCTATGCTCGCTCAGCAACATGCTCTCATTTAATCATCAAGTCTTTATCTATGCTCGCTCTTGTTATCTTTTCTTTCCTATGCCGTCGCTAAGCCGTCAGCAGCTGCGCCTGCTCTAGCAGTTACCGCTTGATATAGTTGGAGAACAGACCCTTTTTGTCCCCAATCTATTACTTTGGCTCGAGATCGACTCGCTTGCCTCATCCAAGTGTATCACTCCTATACTATTGTAAAAGGCTCTGGCATCTTCGGCCGCCCTCAACACACAAAATACCTATAATAAAATTTATAACGTTTCGGAAATTATTAATTAGTGAAATTATTGAACAATCATAGTCAGCGAAAAAGCTCGTTGTCTCAACACTCTCTTTGGAACAGTCTTGTCTCCCAGTAATTTGGAATGGGTCCTACATCATTCCGCTTCACAAAAAAGGTTCAACATCAAAACTATCGTGGTATCGCAAAGCTTTCCGCCATCCCGAAGCTTCTTGAGTTCCTGGTCACCCGGCAACTGCAACATCTTTGTTGCAGCTTGATATCTCCGTCGCAACACGGTTTTTTCAGACATCGTTCAACATCGACTAACCTTCTTGAGTTTTCTAACCTTATCCACCGTGGTTTTCAAATTGGTTTGCAGACGGACTTCATTCGATTCTGTGAACCATGCTCTGCTTATTCACAAGCTCTTTTTATTAGGGTTCCCAAAGAATCTTCTAGATTGGATTTTGTCCTATCTCTCTAACCGTACTCAACGTGTTTTGTTTTCTAACGTGTTGTCAAATACTGTTAATGTTACTTCAGGTGTGCCACAGGGAAGTCATCTGGGCCCGCTTCTGTTTATTTTATTTGTGAATGACCTTCCTCAAGTTATAACATACTCTACTACACTAATGTATGCTGATGATGTTAAAATCTGTCTTTCTTACTCTGATTGGTACTTGCACACACGCCTTCAACTGGATCTAAGTGAACTACTATTGTGGTGTTCAACTAATCTTTTTTTTCTGAACCTTTCCAAATGCAAGCTTATGACATTTTACCGTCGCGCTCCACATTTTGTCTCATATGTTCTAGGAAATCATGTCCTCGAGCGAATTTCGAGTTCAAATGACTTCGGAGTCCTTTTTGATCATAAGATGTGTTTTAACAGCCATATAGCTGCAACTGTAAATAAAGCTAAGGGTGTTTTAGCGTTCATCAAGCGTTGGTCCAAGGAGTTTGACGACCCGTATGTTATGAAACAACTGTACATCTCGATAGTACGTCCTATATTGGAGTATTGTTCTTGTGTGTGGAGCCCGCAGTATAAAAAGCAGCAGGTTGTTATTGAATCCGTGCAAAAGCAATTTTTAATTTTTTCCCTTCGTAACTTTAACTGGGACTCGGGTAGAATCTTGCCACCCTACCGGTCTAGGCTAAATCTTATTGACCTGACGTCGTTGCACCATCGCAGAATATGCAATGGCGTAATGTTCGTGCACAAGCTCCTTCTCGGGATTGTTGACTCCCAAACTCTCTTGGGTCAGATTGACTTGGCCGTTCCATCTAGACCTACCCGTACTTTTAGGCCTTTCCGTTTACCCATATGTAGGTCTAATTATGCCGATCATGAACCTTTTAGGGTTTTATGCCATAATTATAACTCCCTCTGCCAAACCCTATCCCCTGAACTGTCTCTTAAACTAATTGCATGCAATATTTATAATCACTTAAATTTAGCTAACTTTTAACTTATCTTTTTCCGCCTTTTGTAATTAAGTACCATTATTAACAGATAATTTGTTAATTTAATAAATAAATAAATACAGTCCACTCATTCATAACCAGACAGATTGTATTAATAAAAGATGAAACCTGTCACCCAGCTAGATGGCCCTTGGGAAAATTGGAAGAAATACGTAAAGTTAGTAGCTCTAAAACATCAAGACTTGTTGATAAAACGACCTATAACTTAAATTTGTCCATTGGCTGGAATTAAGTCAGAAGAGCAAGACTCAGCAATGAATTTAAAAGAAACCAAAAGGTCTTTCGTTTATAGAAAAATAGCAGAGACAAGGTCATTTAAGGTCATATAAGTAAAATACATAAAAATTGTTTGGAATCCATTAACACTACCATTAATTAACCAAAGAGAAGAAATGTATAAGTTAAGAAACGAATGAAAATTGTTAATGGGTACCATGGAGGAAATAGCAGGATGCATTATCGTTCACTCCACATACAAGTATCTCGACTCTGATACCAGGACCAAATGGGAGGAGCTGTCACCCCCTAACGTCATACCAACATGGGACCATTTTTCGGTTTTTTTGCAGAGGAGATGTCAAGCCATGGAGACCATGGATCAAGCTATGTTGATTCAAACCCATAGCAGTCAGGTTGGAAAACATAAACGAATCACTCATTCAAAACACAGTCTTGTTGCTACAAATACAATCGTATTGGAATGCGTATTCTGTGATAATAAAGGGCAAAACATTTACAGCTGCACTCGCTTTGGAAACCTTTCACCATCTTTGCGTCTTAGAGAGGCAAGGAAGCTTAGAGTTTGCTTCAACTGTTTGAAGAAGGGACATCGAAATACCTCCTGCGGTTCAGGCTCTTGTCGCACATGCGGTGAAAAACATCTTTCCCTTTTATCAACAATCTGCTGCCTACTTCAGTTTTCACGCCACCTACGAACGCTACTACGTCGCCTATTCATACAGACTCATGCTCAGGCCCCAATCTTCCAAGCTCTCTTGTTGCCGATTCATCACCATGCTCGCCTCCTGCTCAGAATCTTAGCTCAGACGTAGTGCTTCTAGCCACGACAGTCCTAATGATCAAGAGTCGATTTGGTGATCTTCTTCCTTGCCGGGCTCTTCTGGATTCAGGCTCTCAGATTAATTTAATAACCTCTCGCTTTGCTCAGAAGCTTCAGCTGAAACGAGCCAAAGGGTCGGTATCAGTATCCGGTATCGGCGCTGATTCTGCATTTCACACGGAAGGTTCAGTTAATTTGGTCATTCAATCCAGGACTTTCGATTACTTCACGAGTCTCACAGCTCTCGTTGCTCCACGTATTACAGGAAACCAGCCTGCTTCTTCATTTGATGTATCCAAATGCGAAATGCCATCCAATATCAGCCTTGCTGACCCACACTTCAACAAATCTCAGCGCATCGATGTACTTATTGGAGCCAGCTTATTTTACGACATTTTATGCGTTGGACAGATCAAATTGGAGAGGGGACTTCCTATAATACAAAAAACCCGTCCCGGCTGGGTTGTCACAGGTGGATTACTCCCACAGCTCAGTGCTCCTAGCTGCCTCTAGTTCGACGGAATTGAGTCAAACGCCTACCGTTGGTTTGGATGAGCTAGTGCGAAGGTTCTGGGAAGTGGAAAACTGCCACGGTCCCGCTACAGAAGCAACAAAGGAGGAAATTGCTTGCGAGGAACATTTCAAAAAACATTGAGGTCGGCTTCCAAGTGGCGAGTACTGCGTTTAATTGCCTTTAAAGCTGAGTGACAGTCTTCTTGGAGATTCTTATCAACAAGCCTATCGCAGATTTCTCAATCTAGAGCGCAGGTTGGTTCGCAAACCACTTCTCAAGGCTCAATACGCCGCATTTATAAAGGAATACGTCGATTTGAATCACATGTCCCCTGTCAAAGGTGACGCACTTAAACAATGCAAATTTTTTCTTCCTCATCACTGCGTCTTAAAAAAAGACAAAACCACCACAAAACTCCGAGTAGTTTTCGACGGATCCGCTTGTACATCTACAGGATATTCCCTCAACGATATATTGATGTCAGGCCCAATAATTTAGCCAAAGTTAGTTACGACTCTTCTTCGATTTCGTACCGTTCGTATAGCATTGACTGCTGACATTTGTAAAATGTATAGATGCGTCCGTGTCTCGCCCCAAGATAGTTTTCTGCAGTGCATACTGTGGCGTGACTCACCCCTCGAGGAGCTAAGAACATTCAAGATGGATACCGTGACCTATGGAACAAAACCAGCAGCATTTCTGGCCGTCCGTTCTATGCACCAACTAGCGGCAGACGAGAGTTCGTCATATCCAATTGGCTCTGAAGTTAAGCATTGGGACTTTTACATGGATGATTTGCTAACGGTTGGAGATACTACAAATGAAATGCTGGAAACAACTCACCAGGTATCAGGACTCGTAGCAAAAGGAAATTTCAAGATCAGGAAATCGTTTTCCATCGATACATTTGTACTCGATCAAATACCCAGTGAATATAGGGAAACATTTGGCAGCGATGTAACCAAGACTGGTTTGGCATGGAATCCCACTTCGGATGAGCTATTATTTTCATTCTGTCCCAATCAAGTCCCTTCAAAACCAACTAAGGGAGTCGTATTGTCGACTATTGCACGATTTTATGATCCACTCGGACTTATAGGGCCAGTAATTTCCAAAGCAAAAATATTTATACAGCAGCTGTGCAAAGAAAAGCTTCATTGGGATGAAAGTCTGCCAGTCTCCTTATGCACAACTTGGAATGATTCGGCAGTTTGACTCTATGCAACAAATTTCTTTCCCGCGCCTATCGTTCCTTCGAAGCAGCAACCTTGAAATGTATGGATTTTGTGATGCCAGCATGAATGCTTATGGAGCTTGCATCTACGCTGTTTCGCAAGGCGGCAATGGAGTCAAGGCAAATCTTCTATCTTTCATATCTCGTGCAGCGCCACTGAAGACTATTACAATACCCAAGTTGGTATTATGTGGTGCAGCGCTACTAGCTCAACTTATGCATGAAGTGTCTTTGATGAACTTCAATTGCTCTTATTATTGCTGGTGTGACTGTCGTTTTGGCTTGGATCAAGAATCAGCCATCCAGCTTCAATGTATTTGTCGCTTAAAGACGTTCTATTATTCAGGAACTCACATCTGGAATGTCTTGGCTGCACGTGCCAACTGATCTAAACCCTGCCCATATGCTTTCCCGAGGATCATTACCCGTTGGCTCATCAAATCTAATCTTTGGAAGCATGGACCCATATACCAGCCAGTAAGGATCAATGGCCAGGTACGCCTGCTCTTCCAGAGCCGGTTTTGCAGGCACGAAAAACCATACTAATTACAAACTGAGCGCCTCGCTTTCGCCATTTTTAGATGATTGCGGTTTGCTTCGAGTTGGAGGGCGTCTTAAAAACTCTACCTTGGACTTCGAAGCACGGCATCCCATAATATTGCCCAGGAATCATTCCATCACTTCTGCTCTGATACGGCACTTACACGAAAGACACCTTCACGCTGGACCCCAGTCGCTATTAGCCATCATTCGTCAAACGTACTGGCCAATCGGTGGCCGAAAGACCGTAGCACACGTAATCTAAAAGTGTGTCAGATGCTTAAGAGTGAAGCCTCGAACTCTCGAGAAAATAATGTCAGATCTTCCGGTGGACAGAGTTAGCGAATCTCGTGCATTTTAGTTACCGGCGTTGACTATGGCGGTCCGTTCCTGTATAAATCAGAAGTTCCAAGCCGGCCCCCACTAAAGTGCTACATGAGCATTTTTATATGTTTCTCCACCAAGGCGGTTCACATCGAGCTTGTGAAGGATCTTACAACGTCTGCGTTCCTCTCTGCTCTTCGCCGTTTTATTTGCACCCGTGGAAGACCGATTCGTATTTGGTCAGATAATGCCACAAATTTTTCTGGATCGCGGAACAAGCTGGCGGAACTTAAGTTGCTATTCCTAAGCGACAGTCATCAAGAAGCCGTGCATCAAGCATGTCTCAACGATTGCATCGATTGGCATTTTATTCCTCCTATTCCTATTCCTCAGTCAAGCTTGCTAAACATAATGGGATCCTCGCTTCTTGGCTTTAATGAGCTGCGCACTCTCGCGTGCAATATCTGTGCAATCATTAATTCAAAGCCATTATTTCCTCTTTCAGAGAACCCTGCAGATCTCGATGTACTCACGCCCAGCCATTTTCTGGTTGGCGCCCCTATCACAACCTTCTTGGATTCTGACTTGGTTCATTTAAACGTCGATCGCTTGGACCGTTTGCAGAAGGTCACAAAGCTTCAGCAAATCTTTTAGTCTCGCTGGCGTCAATCTTATTTAACCAGTCTTCAAGAAAGAATGAAGTGGAGCACCCGTAATCGTGAGCTACACGTCAATGATATCGTTCTTGTTAAGGACGAGAACTTCTCTCCGCTAAAGTGGCCGAAGACCACTTGAAAAATTATGCCTTTTGCCTATACGAGATGAGGTGAAAGGCATGGATCCTTCCACGGGGGGAGTATGTTCGGGCGAAGCCCAAGTGCAAATCTAGTAACATCATTCTATTACCTATCAATTCACTTTCTGTACCGTTTTGGTCATTGCACTAGGTTAACGTAACGTAAGCGTATCTTTGCCATGCTCTCATCTCATAATCTATTTTGTATCTATGCTCGCTCTTGTTATTTTTTCTTTCCTATGCTGTCAGCAGCTGCGCCAGCTCTATTTTAGTTACCGCTTGATATAGTTGGGGAACAGACCTTTTTTGTCCCCAATCTATTACTTTGGCTCGAGATCGGCTCGCTTGCCTCATCCAAGTATATAACTCTTCAATAATACTTGTAAAAGGCTCTGACATCTTCGGCCACCCTCAACAAAAAAACTACCAACAATAAAATATATAACGTTTTTTGCCGCATCTTCGGCCACCCTCAAGACACAAACTACAATAAAATTTATACAATTTTCCGAAAAAATTAATTTGTGAAATTATTGAACAATTATAGTCAGCGAAAAAGCTCGTTGTCTCAACAACCTGTAAACCCCAGAAACTTGTTACTACGATTACTAAGGTAATCTCGCCAATCTGAGCCAATAGCATTTAATGCAAATGTGGCGTTACGAAATTCAAAGAAAAATTTTATGAAAGATATTCAATAAAAAAAATGTTTTCATACACATATGAAATCATAGTAGACCAAAAAAAAATTCGGTCCAGGCGTTTGAATATTGTGTAAGAAATCATTATTCGTTTCATCTCGGTAGCGAAAACATCTAAAAACGAGGGGGAACGTTGTGAGTTGCTGCGGACACCGCAACTCTACATTTATACCCGATACTTAGTCTTAGTATGGCTCTCCTCCAGCAGACGCCGCTAATATTAAGTGACACGACAAAGAATGCGTGCGAGAGAGACAGAAAATCAGTCTGAGCGTGACGTCGGGCGCTGCGTAGCCAAATTGCAAATTGATTTCTTGCTTTTGGCTATAAAAATGGTCCGATCTAATCCAGATTCAGCAATCTGATAGATATGGTCATTATCTATTATATTAGTTTTCTCGTATCCTCAATATTGTGGATGCAACAGATTTTTGTCCTTTGTGAGGGCGGAAGGGGGTGGGGTGAAATTTTGAGATATACGTTTTATAGTGAGATCTAAAAGGAGTGCGGATACCAAATTTGGTTACTCTAGCGTTAATAGTCTCTGAGTTTTGTGGATGCAACAGATTTTTGTCCTTTGTGAGGGCGTAAGTGGCTGGGGCGAAATTTTGAGATATACGTTTAATAGTGAGATCTAACAGAAGTGCGGATACCAAATTTGGTTACTCTAGCGTTTATAGTCTCTGAGTTTTGTGGATGCCTCAGAATTTCGTCCTTTGCGGGGGCGGAAGGGGGTGTGGCGAAATTTTGACACAAAACGGCCAAGGTCCGATATCACAGAAGTGTGGATACCAAATTTGGTTGCTCTGGCTCTTATAGGTTCTGAGATCCTTGAACTCATATTTTGCAATTGGCAAAACCGACCATGAAACCTGTGTGTTAGAGAGAGAGAAAGCGAGAAAGAATGAAATTGTTTTCTTGATTCTGGCTTAAATATTTATACGATCTGGTTGAGATTTTACACTCTAGAACATATAGTCATCTTCTACGATTCTGCGTTTTCAGTTTTCTCGTATCTTTGAATTTGTGAATGCCACAGATTTTCGCCTTTTGTGGGGGCGGAAGTGGGCGGGGCAAAATTTGGAAATATACTTGTAGCAGTGACATATCACAGAAGTCCGGATATAAAACGTCGTTGCTCTAGCTCTTATAGTCTTTGAGCACTAGGCGCTGGAGGGCGTTGGACGGACAGACGGACAGACGGACGCACGGACAGACGGACAGACAGACAGGGCTCAATCGACTCGGCTATTGATGCTGATCAAGAATATATATACTTTATGGGGTCGGAAACGATTCCTTCTGGACGTTACACACATCCACTTTTACCACAAATCTAAAATACCCCAATACTCATTTTGAGTATCGGGTACAAAAAGTATAATCGAAAACACATAAAATTTCAAGAAAATCGTTCGAGCCATTTCAGAGAAGTTCAATCACAAACATTGTAACCCAAAAATTAAATTTATTTGAGCAATGACAAAATGACACTGAGTGGCCAATTTGAGTCGTCAAACGATCAAGTCTAGAACCATGTGAGATATAAGAGTACGAATTTCAGGTGAAAAAATCCAAGAAAACAATGCACATCAGCGTGTGAGCATGGCGCAGTTACGCGAATCAGATAGCAGATACATAGTCGACAGACGTAGAGGAATTGACCAACAACGCAACAAACGTAGACGAATCAAGAATATTAGACAAGCACTTCCGGTTATTCCACTTTTGACTTACACTGATGAAATTAACGCTTGCCTAAAATCATCGTGACTCTGGCGTAATATTGAAACAGTACAGCTGACGGTGAACATGCGAAAATGCTTCAGGATCCATCCGCCGAAATGGATCCATAAAATTACAGACGGACTTTTGCACAATCATCGACTCTCAAAATACTCTCATTGATAACATATTTCCCGATATTTACGCACCACACAATATGAAAATGATAATTGCCAGGCAGAAAGAGCGATTTTGGCAGCAAAAAATGTGGACGTCAATGGGTTTAAATTAAAAGATACAACCACTAACCATACAGTACATAGATGTGCCAGTTCATACTAGAAAGTGTCACACGCTGGGTTACCAGCTCGAATACCCCAGAGACTTCAGCTCTGGCGTTCGGGTGCTGACGTGTGATCATGAGAGAGCGCAGAGAGAACATCTTTGCATGTGTTAGTATACACGCAATATGTTTCGACAAACATATGTGTTTGTATGCTTTTTCGTTTTCAGAGATCTGATGCTGATGCTAATTTCTGTTGTGCCTCCAGAATATTTGAATGTATGGGTGCACACGCATTCTCACGTACTTTGCGTGTGTCTGTTCTAGGATTGCTGGCCGCTAGAACTGAAATTTAAGTCTGGTTCTTATTTCGGGTCTTTTGATGAACTGACCTACCGCCACAAAATAAATGATGAATGGGCAGGGGGTGGGGGTATGGTACACTAGGGCGCGGGAAATAAAATAAAAGCTGTTATTTGTTTGATTTGTATTAAAAAATATAAAATATTACAATAATATAATTACACATTTATTTCCTTATTTTAAACAGGTTGAAGTCGGTTCTCGACTTCATTGTTTATTATAACTAAAATAATGATGTATCTAAACATACGATATAAGAAAAAATATATATATACTAAAATAAATATGCATAAATATAAATGGAATTGGTTTTACATATATTTCAAATCAATTGTAAATTTTCGACGGGAATGTGCATAGCAAATTTCATTTGGACGTTGACAGGCAATGACTGCATCTTTCAAGAGGCGATGCAATTACTGCAACGTCAAGTGGCCCGTGTGACACCAGCAGAAGGCTGTTACGCGAGCATGCAGGAAAGATAGCTGTTAGACTAATATTCGAGGAAGATTAGCATTAAAGTTTCTAAGAGAACTATGCATTCAAAATAAAAACGAGGGGGAACGTTGTGAGTTGCTGCGGAGACCGCAACTCTACAGTTATACCCGATACTAAGTCAGTATGGCTCTCCTCCGGCAGACGCCGCTAATATTAAACGACACGACAAGGAGTGCGTGCGAGAGAGACAGAAAATCAGTCTGAGCGTGACGTCGGGTGCTGCGTAGCCAGTGCAAATTGATTTGTTCCTATTGGCTATAAAAATGATTTGATCTGATCCAGATTCAGCAATCTGATATATATGATCATTATCTATGATTCTGCGTTTTTACTTTTCTCGTATCCTCAATATTGTGGATGCAACAGATTTTCGTCCTTTGTGGGGGCGGAAGGGGGTGGGGTGAAATTTTGAGATATACGTTTTATAGTGAGATCTAACAGGAGTGCGGATACCAAATTTGGTTACTCTAGCCTTAATAGTCTCTGAGATTTGTGAATATCCCCAGATTTTCATCCTTTGCGGGGGCGGAAGGGGGTGTGGCGAAATTTTGAAACAAACTCGTCTCGGTCCGATATATTAGGAGTGTGGATACCAAATTTGGTTGCTCTAGCTTTTGTAGTCTCTGAGATCTTGGCGCTAATGTTTTACTCTAAGCAAAGCCGCCTATGCTACGTGTGTGTTAGAGAGAGACAGGGCGAGAAAAAATGAAATTGTTTTCTTGATTCTGGCTATAATAATTATACGATCTGATTCAGATTTTGCACTCTAGAAGATATAGTCATCTTCTACGATTCTGCGTTTTTAGTTTTCTTGTATCGTCGAAATTGTGGATGCCACAGATTTTCGCTTTTTGTGGGGGCGGAAGTGGGCGGGGCAAAGTTTTGAAATATTCTTGTAGCAGTGACATATCACAGAAGTCTGGATCCAAAACATCGTTGCTCTCGCTCTTATAGTCTTTGAGCACTAGGCGCTGAAGGGGACGGACAGACGGACAGACAGAAATGGCTCAATCGACTCGGCTATTGATGCTGATCAAGAATATATATACTTTATGGGGTCGGAAATGATTCCTTCTGGACGTTACACACAGCCACTTTTACCACAAATCTAATATACCCCAATACTCATTTTGAGTATCGGGTATAAATACCACTACAATTACTAATTACTAGAAAGGTGTGTAAGGATTAGTAATTTAATAAGAGGAAGAGAATAAGTGGTGGATATAATATGGTAGAGGGAATTATAATCCGAGCATAAGACCCTAAACGGTTCATGCAAGGAATAATTCGATCTACAAAGTGGAAGAAACAACGGTATAAAATTTCTAGTCAGTCTAATAGGAATCGTGAAGTTTATGCGGCTCAACAGATCAGGGCTGTCTATGTCACCCCTGATCAAGTTGTGCATAAATTTCAGACCAAGCATTTTTCTACGGTTAACTAAGGATGGGAGGCTTACTAATAGTAGTCTACTAGAGTAAGATGGGAGTCTTAACCGGCATCCCAGTTAAGGCCCCGCAGAGCAAAGAGTAAAAAGTTTTTCTGTACTGATTCTATACGGTCCTGGTGTACTTTGTACAGAGGGCACCATACACAGGAGCCGTACTCTAAAATCGGACGAACTAACGAAGTATAGAGAGTCTTTGTTATACAGGCGTCGTCAAATTCTTTTGACCACCTCTTTATAAACCCAAGCACGCCCATGGCCTTATTTACCATGGTAGAAATGTGTTCGGAAAACTTTAACTTTGCGTCTAATAAGACACCAAGATCATTCAACAGGGTAATTCCCTCAAGAGAACCGCCACATAGAGTATAGGGAGCCAACAAGGGGCTAGAACGATGAAATGTCATTACTTTGCATTTCGCGGCATTAAGTTGTAATAAATTTGCACAGCACCATGACTGAAAGTTATTGAGATCGGATTGCAATCGAGAATGAAATGAAATGTCCTTATACTGGACACAGAGTTTAACATCATCCGCATACATAAGTACTCGAGAATATGTTAATACCGAAGGCAAGTCATTAATAAAGAGTGTGAAGAGTAAGGGGCCTAGATGGCTGCCCTGTGATACTCCCGAAGAAACCTTTACTGGTGAAGAGAGGGAGTTTTTGAAGAGGACTCTTTGAGACCTGAAACAAAGATAGCTAGAAATCCATCTCAGGAGGTTGGGCGGAAACCCTAAAAGGTCAAGTTTATGTGCTAGAAGGGAATGGTTTACAGAGTCGAATGCTTAACTGAAGTCGGTGTAAATTAAGCCTTTAATAATGAAAGGGGTAAACTCTAACAAGTTCGTGGTGGTTGATCGCCGCCTTATAAATCCATGCTGAGTTGGAGATCAATGGACAAGGTGAATAGTTTAAGCAAAGGTCCACACAGAGCCTCGGCGCAGTACCTGAGTACACAACCTGGAACCCCGTCTGGACCCGGTGAAAACACCGGCTTAACTAGTCGAAGATCATGAAGTAGGGAATATTCATTTAACAAGGGACTGAAAATGCCAATCGACCTCGGTAATCCGTATGGGTACGGATGACCAGAGTAGCTTTCCTCAGAATAGGTGGTTTGGAGAAATTGGGCAAAAAGATCGGCAATTACCTGATCATTATTTGCCGACGTATTACAAAATGATAGCGAGGATGGGTGTGCGGACGTTCTACGCTTACTGTTTACGAAGCAGTAAAACTGTTTAGAGTCCTGAGAAAAACGTATTCTGCATCGAGATAGGTAGTTCTTATAGCATTGAGCATTAAGAACTGAAAAGTTTGACCGAGCTATTACATAGCGAGAGTGAGAAGTAGGAGAACCAACTACTTGAAATTTTATATAAAGTCTTGATTTAAAGTTCTTTAGACTAGATAACTCTTTGGTAAACCAAGGGGGATTTCCAGATCTAATCGGACAAGAAAGCGGGACACAAGAATCAAAAAATGTGCCAAGAGCATTGAAAAAAATGGTTGTGCCTTTTATGACATCAGTGCACAAGTACAAAGCGGACCAATCAAAATCCCTAATGAGGTTATTAAGCTTCGCAAACTCGGTTTTACGAAAGCAGTGGACACTTTCAGGTAGCCTACTCGACCGATCTAATACAGTTGGTCCTATATCTAGCCACTCTTTGAAAGTTAGGTGTGTTGCATAATTAATTCTTCTAATATATTCCGTTCGATATAATTTATTTTGAAATTTTGAAATGTTTTTGTATACGGACATTTTGTGGAAGTTTGCTTGAAAATTCCTTTTGTACATTCGTCATTTTTTTTCTGTTTTGTTTCTTTAACAAATACTTCTTCATTTTGAATATAATATTTGTTGTTGGAGATTATTAAAATTTCATTAGTGTCTGATTTTAGCCACGTGGAAATTTTAATGCTCAATATTTTCTCAGAATTAATCTGTTCCAGATAATCTTGTTTTAGTAATTTCGGATTAAATATACCAAGCCTAGTTAACTGCATACCTAATTCTATATCTTCAATGTATTCAGTAAAGTGTTGTAGGTTAAATATCAAAATTTCTATATATTCCTATTCCTATCTTTTTCTTCGTTTAATTGGTTTATTATGTTTATTCCATTTTTTACTGCTTCTATTGCCAAATTGAATTCATTCATCTAAACGCTGTGGCTTGGTAGATTCTCTATTTTCTGTTCTACGTCGTCTAGGCATCTGGCAGATTTCGTGATTTTAAAATCGATTTCCTCGTACCATCCAGAAGAGGCGGTTCCTTAATGGATGCTACTGAGAGCTATCCACTGGCTGATCCAGTCTCTTACAAGCCACAAAAAGTTGATCTGCTATTAGATGCAGACGCCTTTTTCGATATCTTAAGTAATGGTCAAGTAAAACAGGGCAGAGAGGCACTAACCTTACAAAACACTGTTTTTGGGTGGATGGTGTCTGGACGTTGCAAGTCCAAAGGCCCTCAAGCCACATTAACTTGCTCTATGGTGAGCACAGTTCAAGAAGCCTGCCCGCTCGACAGCTTGGTCAAACGTTTCTGGGAGTTGGAAAATGTTCCAAATGCATCCATAGAAGGACTGTATACCCCCGAAGAAACTATGTGTGAAAAATCCTTTGTCGACACTATCACACGTCTACCCTCCGGTCGATTGCAAGTTTCTTTGCCATTTAAGTCTAGCCCGACATCTCTCGGTTCGTCGTTTGAGACAGCCAGAAGACCATTTTTGTCTTTAGAAAGGCGATTATGCCAAAAACCTACCATAAAATCGATGTTTATGGACTTTATGGAGGAATACCTGTCGTTAGGCCATATGACTGCAATGCAAAACTCAATCCCGGCAGAGCCGCATTGTTTCATCCCGTATCAATGCGTGGAACGACCACAAAGTACATCCACTAAGCTTAGAGTAGTGTTCGATGCGTCGTGCAAAACAACGAGTCAAGTCTCGCTCAATCTTTCGTATCTTTCGTAGTGATCAGACGTGTTTTTGTTTTGCGCTCCGCATTTTTTCCTTTTGTTTTGAATAAACAGCCGGTGTTTTCCTAACTAAATTCTAATTATACTTCCTAACCAGACAACAATCTGGAAACCTATTCTATTACGCGAGTGCATGCCTTTTGATTTTTGTTAAAACATTATTTAACTTTTTATTTTTCGGCGTCGGCTTGTGCTTGTGTTTGTGTTGTTGCAGTGAGTGAGTACGCATTACATTGCATTGCAGTCCGCTCTCGTCTGGTAGCTTTAGTTGTTTTATCACTCTCTCGCTATCACCTCAACTTCAATAACTGTTCTTTCTCTCTCGCTCTTTAAACTTTCTGAGCAATAACGCTCTCTGCTTAGTAGCTCTCGCTATAACCGCTCACCACTCTGCTCTCTTTTTTTTACCAATTCCGCTTTGAGCGTTGTCTGGTACATTGGTCTGATACCAATTTGTTTTGCAAATAATAGTATATATATAAATAAATAATAAAATAAAATGGAATACGCTGTGGTCTGTGCCAAAAAAAGCTGTAAGAAGCAGATCACCCACGATCAGCCGAATGTCCCCTGCTGGCTCTGCGACAGCGTAGTGCACGCAAAATGCGCTGGATTTTCTGGCCTCGTGAGTGATGCTATAGCCAAACGTAATGGCTTGCATTACAGTTGCGAGGCATGCCGTGCGGTGGAGAAAGACATGGTGGCTTTCATGAGGCAGACGCGGAGTGGCTTTAAGGAGCTGACCGTTGGTTTTAAAAACCAATACGATCGGCTCCTAGCCATGGAGGCTCAGTTTAGCGGTTTAAAACTGCTGAATGAGTCTCCGAGGCGCAAAAAGGTCACTCCGCGGGATCTGCAATTGCCAACCGTCACTCAGCCGTGCGCCGCCGAAAAACTGACTCCGACCACTCCAAGTGTGCAGCAGTTGATCTCGTTTGCCACTCCAAGGGCAACGACAGCTGCTGGCGATGCAGATTCGGTAGCCGAATTCATCGCCTCGGAGAATGTGCAGCCAAGTACGTCTGCAGCGTCCGTGTCCGTGGTGTCCGCAAGTTCGCTAGTTGTCCCGTCTATCCCGATCCCACCAGTAAATTTCAGTCAATTCGCTTCTAGCTCTTGCTTAAGCCGGTTGTGTTTTTTTTTCTTGCTCCCGCATTCTCCGCCCTTTGCCTAAATATCATACAACATTGTTGTGTCTTTGTTTTGATTTATTATCGCATCTCTTTAATTTGATTCTACTTTGTGTTAACCACCAGTGTTTTGTTTGTAAACAAGTGTTAAATATAAATTCAATATTGCAACGTAACACATCGGACTCGTGCAGGCAATTTGTTATTGTTTTTTGCCCAGTCTGCTTTTCGTTATCGCTTCTTCGGTGTGCACTGTTCTCGCGCATCAGCGTTTGCATCGCCCACACTCTCTCGTGAGCATACGCGGGCTTCTCGCATTGTTGCTCTCACTCTCTCTGGATTGCATATACTCTCCCTCTCTGTGGACTTTTCTTTTGTGTCTCTGCTTTGGTGAGTTTACTGCTCGTTTTCTGCACTTCGTTGGATCATCTGCTTTGAATTATTGCCGCTGCAGCTGATTGTCTGGCTCGCTCTGCTGTCTGCTCTCCTACTTTACCTGCTATCTCACTCCGTTCTCTTATTATTCGTGCACAGTGATTCTACTGCTGTCAATAATGGCAATCGTTTGTAGTGCAAAGAAATGTGAATTCGGTGGTGTTATCATTGGTGATTCATTTCTTAGCTGCTGGCTGTGCGACAATTTTGCCCACATAAAATGTGCTGGTGGTGGAAATTTTGGCCGGCTGAATGATCTGATCTCGAAACGCATGGGCCTGTCTTGGTCATGTCTGGCTTGTCGGGAGATTGAGGCCGAAATGCGCACATTTATGAGACAGACTCGAACTGGGTTTCTGGATGTCCGGAAACAATTTGTGGCTCTCAACGAGAAATTTCTTGCCCTTGAATCACAGTTTCTTGGGCTCAAACTCTTGAGCGAATCGCCTAGACGGAAAATTCCGCATAATGATACCAATCTCTTGCAACCTAATCCGATTGGTACGCCTGCCTCCCACCTTCATCCATCGGAAGCATTTCCGTGTAGGCATGCCACGCCGTTGTCTGTAAATCCGCCAACGGTGGCTCCGGAGTTCTTTACACCGAGCAATGTGCTTCCTTCGAGCACCCAACTCCCCAACAACATCAATCCCATCCCTGCAGTTTCTTCTCCCTGATTCTTTACTATCCTGTTCTCTAGAACCGTCAATATGGCCTGAGCATACAATTGTGCATGAGTTCCTTCTCAAAGATTCGAACTCGAATCCAAGAATTACCGAACATGCTCCAAAAAACTGATGTACTATTTTTCCATGCACTATCAGAACGTTCGCAGTTTGCTGGGAAAGTTGCGTCAAATTCATACTAATAGCGCGTCCTTTGATTTCGATGCCATCGCGTTTACCGAAACCTGGCTTAACTCCTCTGTCAATGATCACGAAATTTTCATTGATAGTTACACTATTTATAGAATGGACCGCCCATCTTTTGCAGGTGGGGTTCTGATTGCAGTTAAATCTGTTTTCTCATCTGAGTTATTCCCATTCAATAACATTCATGGAATTGAATTTGTTGCAGTCAAAGTTCGTGTTGGCTCCGCATTTTTCTATTTAACCTGCTCTTACATTCCTCCCAGGTCTGATGCTGAGCTTTACTTACACCACCTTTCAGCAATTAATAATGTTGTTTCTACATTAGGGTGCAATGATCGAATTATTGTCATGGGGGACTTTAACCTCCCATTTCTTTCTTGGCTGCCTTGTAATGACGCTAACCTGTTGTTTCCCAATTGCCATAATGACTTTATCAATGGGCTAACGGATATTTCCCTTGTCCAAATTAATGCCGTTAAAAACATTAGGGACAGACTTCTTGACCTCGTTTTTGTTAACGATGGTTCTCTTGCTACTGTATCTAGAGCAAGCCCAATATCTCTCCCTAAAGATCCTTACCATCCAACTTTGTTGATATCACTGGAGTGTACACAATCTGGAGGTGCTGACAGTTCCATGGCTCCTTGTCACATAAAGTGTTTTCGCAAAACAAACTTTATTGATTTAGATCTACATCTCTCGCGTGTTGATTGGTCGTTTCTTTATTCATTACCGAACATAGATGCAACTGTTAACTCGTTTTATAGTTCTATTTACTCCGCCTTTAATACGTTTGTTCCAGATATCACTGTACCTGTATCGTCCAAGCCTCCCTGGTTCTCCAAGTATTTGTCATACTTAAAAAATAATAAATCCCGGCTCTATAAAAAGTACCAGATGTCGGGCTCCACGTTGGCCTTAGCTCTATACTCCTCCGCTCGCTCTCTGTTCCTTGCCGTCAATAGTCAGTGTTATAATCATTACCTTTCACAATGTAGTAGTAACTTTCGTAGTGATCCTAAAAAATTCTATTCGTTCGTTAATTCTAAGCGCAAGTCAAACGTTTTTCCTCCGTCCCTTCATTACCAGAACAAAACAGAAGCTTCTGCTGTTGGTATTGCAAATTTATTCGCTAACTTTTTCCAAACAACGTACTCGTCTCATATTTACAACGCATCCACTCCGTAGACGGATGTAGTTTTTACGGACTTCAGCAAGGCATTCGATTCTGTGAACCATGCTCTGCTTATTCAAAAGCTCTCTTTATTAGGGTTCCCAACGAATCTTCTAGATTGGATTTTGTCCTATCTCTCTAACCGTACTCAACGTGTTTTGTTTTCTAACGTGTTGTCAAATACTGTTAATGTTACTTCAGGTGTGCCACAGGGAAGTCATCTGGGCCCGCTTCTGTTTATTTTATTTGTGAACGACCTTCCTCAAGTTATAACATACTCTACTACACTAATGTATGCTGATGATGTCAAAATCTGTCTTTCTTACTCTGATTGGTATTTGCACACACGCCTTCAACTTGATCTAAGTGAACTACTATTGTGGTGTTCAACTAATCTTCTTTTTCTGAACCTTTCCAAATGCAAACTTATGACATTTTACCGTCGCGCTCCTCATTTTGTCTCATATGTTCTAGGAAATCATGTCCTTGAGCGAATTTCGAGTTCAAATGACCTCGGAGTCCTTTTTGATCATAAGATGTGTTTCAACACCCATATAGCTGCAACTGTAAATAAAGCTAAGGGTGTTTTAGCGTTCATCAAGCGTTGGTCCAAGGAGTTTGACGACCCGTACGTTACGAAACAACTGTACATCTCGTTAGTACGTCCTATATTGGAGTATTGTTCTTGTGTGTGGAGCCCGCTTATCCTTAGTTATCCGCATGTTAGTTATGTGGATTTTATGTGGAGATAATGTTTTTTATCCCCAATCGGCCGACTAATTATTTCGAATTAAATAAAACTCGGCGCAGAAATAAAATTACGATATGTTCTTTAATGCGTGACATCCAAATTGCAAGTGTGGCTTGCCTGCCCTTTACATTGCCGCTCCGATCGCTAAGCGCAGCTTCGCTCGGCCGACGTCGGTAGGCAGACGCAAAGCGGAGATAGCGAAGAGCGAGCTGGCAGAGAGCGTTTAGCAGGGCAAGCAAGCGCAAAGCTTTAACAAACAAATGAGTGACATAGACATAAGTAACAAACAAAATAAGCGGCTGAGGGCCAAGAATTAGGTGCTATTGGCAAGCAGCTAATCGGCTGGGTTCTGCTCCGAACATTCACCCCCCGTTGGAAGGCAAAGGCTTTCAACAGATCCATCCTGAAGGGGCAGAACCGCTATTTTTCCAACGGCCCTCTTGAAGATGCTTGCTTGGGCGCAGCTGGCGGCTACGCTGGGATGATCGTCGAACGCAGCAATCGGCGCTTCTTTACGAAGGCGGCTTGTCGTGACTACGTCTTGATCATCGGGAACCGCTGTAATTGCATAGAATGGCAGGAAATTTGGCAATGTAGAAACTGTTGAAAGTTGAATTTCATTTGGCGTGGATATGTAGGTTTTTAATATATGGAAAGGTTCGCGCTGCAGTTCCTGATTCTCCGATCGCAGTTTTTCCACTTGCACCTGGCACTCGAGCAGCTGCTTCCTGCATTGCTGCTCTAAGTTTTGGTACTCCAGCGTTGTGGGTCGAAAATCGTCAATAGAGATGCACGAGGAATTTTCAAAAGCGGCTAAAGCTGCACGCTTATTCTCCGAGCTATCAATGCTTCCTGATACTATCCAACCAAGTTTAGTCTCCTGCAATGTTGGCAATTGGGCTGATAGTCGAATCTGTCCGACGCACATTAAATCGAAGAACAAACCAGAACCTATCAACAGATCGATACGTTGGGGCTTGGAGAAATTAGGATCAGCTAGTTTTAGATTATTCGGCATTGGCCAATCCTTTGCGTCTACGCCGAAGTTAGGCTGCATTTCCGTAATTGAGTTGGTGACAATTGCAGCGAAGGAAGCTCGATAGCTTGCGTCTTGGGATTGTACAACTATATGTACAGACTTGCTCGAAGGTAGAATGGAATCTCCGATTCCAGAGATGTGAACATAAGACGAGCAATGATCCAACTGCAACTGATCAGCAAGTCTAGATGTTACAAAGTTTGCCTGTGATGCAGAATCCAAAATGGCACGACATGGGATAAGTGGATGGGATAGTGGCCCGCAGAGTTTAACATCATCCGCATACATAAGTACTCGAGAATATGTTAATACCGAAGGCAAGTCATTAATAAAGAGTGTGAAGAGTAAGGGGCCTAGATGGCTGCCCTGTGATACTCCCGAAGAAACCTTTACTGGTGAAGAGAGGGAGTTTTTGAAGAGGACTCTTTGAGACCTGAAACAAAGATAGCTAGAAATCCATCTCAGGAGGTTGGGCGGAAACCCTAAAAGGTCAAGTTTATGTGCTAGAAGGGAATGGTTTACAGAGTCGAATGCTTAACTGAAGTCGGTGTAAATTAAGCCTTTAATAATGAAAGGGGTAAACTCTAACAAGTTCGTGGTGGTTGATCGCCGCCTTATAAATCCATGCTGAGTTGGAGATCAATGGACAAGGTGAATAGTTTAAGCAAAGGTCCACACAGAGCCTCGGCGCAGTACCTGAGTACACAACCTGGAACCCCGTCTGGACCCGGTGAAAACACCGGCTTAACTAGTCGAAGATCATGAAGTAGGGAATATTCATTTAACAAGGGACTGAAAATGCCAATCGACCTCGGTAATCCGTATGGGTACGGATGACCAGAGTAGCTTTCCTCAGAATAGGTGGTTTGGAGAAATTGGGCAAAAAGATCGGCAATTACCTGATCATTATTTGCCGACGTATTACAAAATGATAGCGAGGATGGGTGTGCGGACGTTCTACGCTTACTGTTTACGAAGCAGTAAAACTGTTTAGAGTCCTGAGAAAAACGTATTCTGCATCGAGATAGGTAGTTCTTATAGCATTGAGCATTAAGAACTGAAAAGTTTGACCGAGCTATTACATAGCGAGAGTGAGAAGTAGGAGAACCAACTACTTGAAATTTTATATAAAGTCTTGATTTAAAGTTCTTTAGACTAGATAACTCTTTGGTAAACCAAGGGGGCTTTCCAGATCTAATCGGACAAGAAAGCGGGACACAAGAATCAAAAAATGTGCCAAGAGCATTGAAAAAAATGGTTGTGCCTTTTATGACATCAGTGCACAAGTACAAAGCGGACCAATCAAAATCCCTAATGAGGTTATTAAGCTTCGCAAACTCGGTTTTACGAAAGCAGTGGACACTTTCAGGTAGCCTACTCGACCGATCTAATACAGTTGGTCCTATATCTAGCCACTCTTTGAAAGTTAGGTGTGTTGCATAATTAATTCTTCTAATATATTCCGTTCGATATAATTTATTTTGAAATTTTGAAATGTTTTTGTATACGGACATTTTGTGGAAGTTTGCTTGAAAATTCCTTTTGTACATTCGTCATTTTTTTTCTGTTTTGTTTCTTTAACAAATACTTCTTCATTTTGAATATAATATTTGTTGTTGGAGATTATTAAAATTTCATTAGTGTCTGATTTTAGCCACGTGGAAATTTTAATGCTCAATATTTTCTCAGAATTAATCTGTTCCAGATAATCTTGTTTTAGTAATTTCGGATTAAATATACCAAGCCTAGTTAACTGCATACCTAATTCTATATCTTCAATGTATTCAGTAAAGTGTTGTAGGTTAAATATCAAAATTTCTATATATTCCTATTCCTATCTTTTTCTTCGTTTAATTGGTTTATTATGTTTATTCCATTTTTTACTGCTTCTATTGCCAAATTGAATTCATTCATCTAAACGCTGTGGCTTGGTAGATTCTCTATTTTCTGTTCTACGTCGTCTAGGCATCTGGCAGATTTCGTGATTTTAAAATCGATTTCCTCGTACCATCCAGAAGAGGCGGTTCCTTAATGGATGCTACTGAGAGCTATCCACTGGCTGATCCAGTCTCTTACAAGCCACAAAAAGTTGATCTGCTATTAGATGCAGACGCCTTTTTCGATATCTTAAGTAATGGTCAAGTAAAACAGGGCAGAGAGGCACTAACCTTACAAAACACTGTTTTTGGGTGGATGGTGTCTGGACGTTGCAAGTCCAAAGGCCCTCAAGCCACATTAACTTGCTCTATGGTGAGCACAGTTCAAGAAGCCTGCCCGCTCGACAGCTTGGTCAAACGTTTCTGGGAGTTGGAAAATGTTCCAAATGCATCCATAGAAGGACTGTATACCCCCGAAGAAACTATGTGTGAAAAATCCTTTGTCGACACTATCACACGTCTACCCTCCGGTCGATTGCAAGTTTCTTTGCCATTTAAGTCTAGCCCGACATCTCTCGGTTCGTCGTTTGAGACAGCCAGAAGACCATTTTTGTCTTTAGAAAGGCGATTATGCCAAAAACCTACCATAAAATCGATGTTTATGGACTTTATGGAGGAATACCTGTCGTTAGGCCATATGACTGCAATGCAAAACTCAATCCCGGCAGAGCCGCATTGTTTCATCCCGTATCAATGCGTGGAACGACCACAAAGTACATCCACTAAGCTTAGAGTAGTGTTCGATGCGTCGTGCAAAACAACGAGTCAAGTCTCGCTCAATCTTTCGTATCTTTCGTAGTGATCAGACGTGTTTTTGTTTTGCGCTCCGCATTTTTTCCTTTTGTTTTGAATAAACAGCCGGTGTTTTCCTAACTAAATTCTAATTATACTTCCTAACCAGACAACAATCTGGAAACCTATTCTATTACGCGAGTGCATGCCTTTTGATTTTTGTTAAAACATTATTTAACTTTTTATTTTTCGGCGTCGGCTTGTGCTTGTGTTTGTGTTGTTGCAGTGAGTGAGTACGCATTACATTGCATTGCAGTCCGCTCTCGTCTGGTAGCTTTAGTTGTTTTATCACTCTCTCGCTATCACCTCAACTTCAATAACTGTTCTTTCTCTCTCGCTCTTTAAACTTTCTGAGCAATAACGCTCTCTGCTTAGTAGCTCTCGCTATAACCGCTCTCCACTCTGCTCTCTTTTTTTTACCAATTCCGCTTTGAGCGTTGTCTGGCACATTGGTCTGATACCAATTTGTTTTGCAAATAATAGTATATATATAAATAAATAATAAAATAAAATGGAATACGCTGTGGTCTGTGCCAAAAAAAGCTGTAAGAAGCAGATCACCCACGATCAGCCGAATGTCCCCTGCTGGCTCTGCGACAGCGTAGTGCACGCAAAATGCGCTGGATTTTCTGGCCTCGTGAGTGATGCTATAGCCAAACGTAATGGCTTGCATTACAGTTGCGAGGCATGCCGTGCGGTGGAGAAAGACATGGTGGCTTTCATGAGGCAGACGCGGAGTGGCTTTAAGGAGCTGACCGTTGGTTTTAAAAACCAATACGATCGGCTCCTAGCCATGGAGGCTCAGTTTAGCGGTTTAAAACTGCTGAATGAGTCTCCGAGGCGCAAAAAGGTCACTCCGCGGGATCTGCAATTGCCAACCGTCACTCAGCCGTGCGCCGCCGAAAAACTGACTCCGACCACTCCAAGTGTGCAGCAGTTGATCTCGTTTGCCACTCCAAGGGCAACGACAGCTGCTGGCGATGCAGATTCGGTAGCCGAATTCATCGCCTCGGAGAATGTGCAGCCAAGTACGTCTGCAGCGTCCGTGTCCGTGGTGTCCGCAAGTTCGCTAGTTGTCCCGTCTATCCCGATCCCACCAGTAAATTTCAGTCAATTCGCTTCTAGCTCTTGCTTAAGCCGGTTGTGTTTTTTTTTCTTGCTCCCGCATTCTCCGCCCTTTGCCTAAATATCATACAACATTGTTGTGTCTTTGTTTTGATTTATTATCGCATCTCTTTAATTTGATTCTACTTTGTGTTAACCACCAGTGTTTTGTTTGTAAACAAGTGTTAAATATAAATTCAATATTGCAACGTAACACATCGGACTCGTGCAGGCAATTTGTTATTGTTTTTTGCCCAGTCTGCTTTTCGTTATCGCTTCTTCGGTGTGCACTGTTCTCGCGCATCAGCGTTTGCATCGCCCACACTCTCTCGTGAGCATACGCGGGCTTCTCGCATTGTTGCTCTCACTCTCTCTGGATTGCATATACTCTCCCTCTCTGTGGACTTTTCTTTTGTGTCTCTGCTTTGGTGAGTTTACTGCTCGTTTTCTGCACTTCGTTGGATCATCTGCTTTGAATTATTGCCGCTGCAGCTGATTGTCTGGCTCGCTCTGCTGTCTGCTCTCCTACTTTACCTGCTATCTCACTCCGTTCTCTTATTATTCGTGCACAGTGATTCTACTGCTGTCAATAATGGCAATCGTTTGTAGTGCAAAGAAATGTGAATTCGGTGGTGTTATCATTGGTGATTCATTTCTTAGCTGCTGGCTGTGCGACAATTTTGCCCACATAAAATGTGCTGGTGGTGGAAATTTTGGCCGGCTGAATGATCTGATCTCGAAACGCATGGGCCTGTCTTGGTCATGTCTGGCTTGTCGGGAGATTGAGGCCGAAATGCGCACATTTATGAGACAGACTCGAACTGGGTTTCTGGATGTCCGGAAACAATTTGTGGCTCTCAACGAGAAATTTCTTGCCCTTGAATCACAGTTTCTTGGGCTCAAACTCTTGAGCGAATCGCCTAGACGGAAAATTCCGCATAATGATACCAATCTCTTGCAACCTAATCCGATTGGTACGCCTGCCTCCCACCTTCATCCATCGGAAGCATTTCCGTGTAGGCATGCCACGCCGTTGTCTGTAAATCCGCCAACGGTGGCTCCGGAGTTCTTTACACCGAGCAATGTGCTTCCTTCGAGCACCCAACTCCCCAACAACATCAATCCCATCCCTGCAGTTTCTTCTCCCTGATTCTTTACTATCCTGTTCTCTAGAACCGTCAATATGGCCTGAGCATACAATTGTGCATGAGTTCCTTCTCAAAGATTCGAACTCGAATCCAAGAATTACCGAACATGCTCCAAAAAACTGATGTACTATTTTTCCATGCACTATCAGAACGTTCGCAGTTTGCTGGGAAAGTTGCGTCAAATTCATACTAATAGCGCGTCCTTTGATTTCGATGCCATCGCGTTTACCGAAACCTGGCTTAACTCCTCTGTCAATGATCACGAAATTTTCATTGATAGTTACACTATTTATAGAATGGACCGCCCATCTTTCGCAGGTGGGGTTCTGATTGCAGTTAAATCTGTTTTCTCATCTGAGTTATTCCCATTCAATAACATTCATGGAATTGAATTTGTTGCAGTCAAAGTTCGTGTTGGCTCCGCATTTTTCTATTTAACCTGCTCTTACATTCCTCCCAGGTCTGATGCTGAGCTTTACTTACACCACCTTTCAGCAATTAATAATGTTGTTTCTACATTAGGGTGCAATGATCGAATTATTGTCATGGGGGACTTTAACCTCCCATTTCTTTCTTGGCTGCCTTGTAATGACGCTAACCTGTTGTTTCCCAATTGCCATAATGACTTTATCAATGGGCTAACGGATATTTCCCTTGTCCAAATTAATGCCGTTAAAAACATTAGGGACAGACTTCTTGACCTCGTTTTTGTTAACGATGGTTCTCTTGCTACTGTATCTAGAGCAAGCCCAATATCTCTCCCTAAAGATCCTTACCATCCAACTTTGTTGATATCACTGGAGTGTACACAATCTGGAGGTGCTGACAGTTCCATGGCTCCTTGTCACATAAAGTGTTTTCGCAAAACAAACTTTATTGATTTAGATCTACATCTCTCGCGTGTTGATTGGTCGTTTCTTTATTCATTACCGAACATAGATGCAACTGTTAACTCGTTTTATAGTTCTATTTACTCCGCCTTTAATACGTTTGTTCCAGATATCACTGTACCTGTATCGTCCAAGCCTCCCTGGTTCTCCAAGTATTTGTCATACTTAAAAAATAATAAATCCCGGCTCTATAAAAAGTACCAGATGTCGGGCTCCACGTTGGCCTTAGCTCTATACTCCTCCGCTCGCTCTCTGTTCCTTGCCGTCAATAGTCAGTGTTATAATCATTACCTTTCACAATGTAGTAGTAACTTTCGTAGTGATCCTAAAAAATTCTATTCGTTCGTTAATTCTAAGCGCAAGTCAAACGTTTTTCCTCCGTCCCTTCATTACCAGAACAAAACAGAAGCTTCTGCTGTTGGTATTGCAAATTTATTCGCTAACTTTTTCCAAACAACGTACTCGTCTCATATTTACAACGCATCCACTCCGTATCCGTACCAGCTACCTCAAGCTAACAGCATTTTTCTGCCCTTTTTCGAGGAAAGCGTTGTTCTGGAAGGTTTGTCATCTATGGACATATCGTTTTCTGCGGGTCCAGATAAAGTACCAAGTTGCATCTTAAAACACTGTGCCCAGTCCCTTTGCAAACTCTTGACCTTTCTCTTCAACCTCTCCTTGGAACAGTCTTGTCTCCCAGTAATTTGGAATGAGTCCTACATCATTCCGCTTCACAAAAAAGGTTCAAGATCAAACATTGAAAACTATCGTGGTATCGCAAAGCTTTCCGCCATCCCGAAGCTTCTTGAGTTCCTGGTCACCCGGCAACTGCAACATCTTTGTTGCAGCTTGATATCTCCGTCGCAACACGGTTTTTTCAGACATCGTTCAACATCGACTAACCTTCTTGAGTTTTCTAACCTAATCCACCGTGGTTTTCAAATTGGTTTGCAGACGGATGTAGTTTTTACGGACTTCAGCAAGGCATTCGATTCTGTGAACCATGCTCTGCTTATTCAAAAGCTCTCTTTATTAGGGTTCCCAACGAATCTTCTAGATTGGATTTTGTCCTATCTCTCTAACCGTACTCAACGTGTTTTGTTTTCTAACGTGTTGTCAAATACTGTTAATGTTACTTCAGGTGTGCCACAGGGAAGTCATCTGGGCCCGCTTCTGTTTATTTTATTTGTGAACGACCTTCCTCAAGTTATAACATACTCTACTACACTAATGTATGCTGATGATGTCAAAATCTGTCTTTCTTACTCTGATTGGTATTTGCACACACGCCTTCAACTTGATCTAAGTGAACTACTATTGTGGTGTTCAACTAATCTTCTTTTTCTGAACCTTTCCAAATGCAAACTTATGACATTTTACCGTCGCGCTCCTCATTTTGTCTCATATGTTCTAGGAAATCATGTCCTTGAGCGAATTTCGAGTTCAAATGACCTCGGAGTCCTTTTTGATCATAAGATGTGTTTCAACACCCATATAGCTGCAACTGTAAATAAAGCTAAGGGTGTTTTAGCGTTCATCAAGCGTTGGTCCAAGGAGTTTGACGACCCGTACGTTACGAAACAACTGTACATCTCGTTAGTACGTCCTATATTGGAGTATTGTTCTTGTGTGTGGAGCCCGCAGTATAAAGAGCAGCAGGCTGTTATTGAATCCGTGCAAAAGCAATTTTTAATTTTTGTCCTTCGGAACTTTAACTGGGACTCGGGTAGAATCTTGCCACCCTACCGGTCTAGGCTAAATCTTATTGACCTGCCGTCGTTGCACCATCGCAGAATATGCAATGGCGTAATGTTCGTGCACAAGCTCCTTCTTGGGACTGTTGACTCCCAAACTCTCTTGGGTCAGATTGACTTGGCCGTTCCATCCAGACCTACCCGTACTTTTAGGCCTATCCGTCTACCCATATGTAGGTCTAATTATGCTGATCATGAACCTTTTAGGGTTTTATGCCATAATTATAACTCCCTCTGTCAAACCCTATCACCTGAACTGTCTCTTAAACTAATTGCATGCAATATTTATAATCATTTAAATTTAGCTAACTTTTAACTTATCCTTTTCCGCCTTTAGTAACGAAGTACCATTATTAACAGATAATTTGTTAATTTAATAAATAAATAAAAAAATAGACGTTCCGGACCTCCGGATATTGCCACCACAGGTACTAGGCCTGTGGTGACTAAACCACTGGTGGGAGTCCCACCAAAACGACAAGTTTTTGTTTCACGGCTGGCCCCTGACCTCACATCTAATGATGTAATTGCTTTTATTCAAAGCAAAATAAAAGCCGTGGGTTTAAAGGTGGAGAAATTTAACTTCTCTTATGCCAGGGAGATAGCCTCGTTTAAGATAAGCATCTCCCCAACTCAATTTGACACCATTTGCTCCGCCAAATTTTGGCCGGAGCATTTGGTGGTGAAGGAGTTTAAGGCTAAGAAGAAGAATAGGCCCCCCATATCCCTTCCAAACCTTTCCAGTGTGCCACCCTCAACCTCAACCTCAACTTCCTCTTCCTCAACTTCCCGTCTTGCTTCCACCTTTCCAAAAAACTAACTTCTCTTTTAGTAACCTATCAGAATGTAAGAGGCTTGCGTAGTAAGCTCAGCATTCTTTTCCGGGATAGTGTTGCATTTGCTTCCCACGTTATTGTGTTTACTGAAACCTGGTTAAGGCCGGACATTCTTAGTTCCGAGGTTTTGGCAGGTCGGTACACAACTTTTAGAAAGGACCGTTCGTCTCGACGGGCAGGGGGGGTTCTAATTGCAGTGGACTCTTACTTCACGTCGGAACACTTCACAGTCCAAGTTCAACAGGAACTGGAATTCCTGTGTGTAAAACTGATTCTTCCCGCTTTCGCTATATTCATTACTTGCTCGTATATCCCACCTTCTTCGGATATTTCAATTTATGAGCAGCACTTGTCCGCTTTAACCGCTGTTTCTTCCTCGCTATCTGATAAAGATCGTATGATAGTTCTTGGTGACTTCAACTTGCCAGGAACTGTTTGGTCTTCGGTAAACGAGTCTAGTATCCTAGTGCCCATGTCACGACATGACTTTGTTGACGGCTTGCTTGACCTATCCCTGTCTCAAGTCAACCATGTGAAAAATTCCTTGGGTCGATTGCTTGATCTGTGCTTTGTATCGGATCCGACCATAGTGTTGTTAACCCGAGCCCTTCCGCTCACTATACCTGAAAACGCCTACCACCCTACTTTCGACGTGTCGCTAGATATAGGACCAACTGTATTGGATCGGTCGAGTAGGCTGCCCAAACGTGTCCGCTGCTTTCGTAAAGCCGAGTTTGCGAAGCTTAATAACCTCATTAGGGATTTTGATTGGTCCGCTTTGTACTTGTGCACTGATATCATAAAAGGCACAAACATTTTTTACAATGCTCTTGGCACATTTTTCGATTCTTGTGTCCCGCTTTCTTGTCCGACTAGATCTGGAAAACCCCCTTGGTTTACCAAAGAGTTATCCAGTCTAAAAAACTTAAAATCAAGACTTTATAAAAAATTTCAAGAAGGGGGTTCTCCTACTTCTCACTCTCGCTATGTATTAGCTCGGTCAAACTTTTCAGTTCTTAATGCTCAATGCTATAAGAACTACCTATCTCGATGCAGGATACGTTTTTCTCAGGACCCTAAACAGTTTTACAGCTTCGTAAACAGTAAGCGTAGAACGTCCGCACACCCATCCTCGCTATCATTTTGTAATACGTCGGCAAATAATGATCAGGCAATTGCCGATCTTTTTGCCCAATTCTTCCAAACCACCTTTTCTGAGGAAAGCTACTCTGGTCATCCGTACCCATACGGTTTACCGAGGTCGAACGGCATTTTCAGTCCCTTGTTGAATGAATGTTCCCTACTTCATGATCTTCGACTAGTTAAGCCGGTGTTTTCACTGGGTCCAGACGGGGTTCCAGGTTGTGTACTCAGGTACTGCGCCGAGGCTCTGTGTGGACCTTTGCTTAAACTATTCACCCTATCCATTGACTCTTCTTGCTTCCCCCCGATCTGGAAGGAATCGTTTAAAATTCCTCTCCATAAAAAAGGTAGCAAGTCTGATGCAAAAAATTATAGAGGTATAGCAAAGTTATCCGCTATTCCTAAAATGTTTGAGAAGGTTTTAACTCCGCACTTGCAACATCTCTGCAAGTCACTTATATCTCCAACTCAGCATGGATTTATAAGGCGGCGATCAACCACCACGAACTTGTTAGAGTTTACCTCTTTCATTATTAAAGGCTTTCAAGGTAACTTACAGACGGATGTTATTTACACCGACTTTAGTAAAGCATTCGACTCTGTAAACCATTCCCTTTTAGCGCATAAACTTGACCTTTTAGGGTTTTCGCCCAATCTCCTGAGATGGACTTCTAGCTATCTTTGTTCTAGGTCTCAAAGAGTCCTCTTCAAAAACTCCCTCTCTTTCCCAGTAAAGGTTTCTTCGGGAGTACCACAAGGCAGCCATCTAGGCCCCTTACTCTTCACACTCTTTATTAATGACTTACCTTCAGTATTAACATACTCTCGAGTACTTATGTATGCGGATGATGTTAAACTCTGTGTCCAGTACAAGGACATTTCATTTCATTCTCGATTGCAATCCGATCTCAATAACTTTCAGTCATGGTGTTGTGCAAACTTGTTACACCTTAATGCCTCGAAATGCAAAGTTCTGACATTTCATCGTTCTAGCCCTTTGTTGGCTCCCTACACCCTATTTGGTGGTTCTCTTGAGAGAATTACCCTGGTGGATGATCTGGGTGTTATGTTAGACCCCAAGTTAAAGTTTTCCGAACACATTTCTACCATGGTAAATAAGGCCATGGGCGTGCTTGGGTTTATAAAGAGGTGGTCAAAGGAATTTGACGACCCCTATATAACAAAGACTCTCTATACCTCGCTTGTTCGTCCGATCTTAGAATACGGCTCCTGTGTATGGTGCCCTCAGTACAAAGTACACCAGGACCGTATAGAATCAGTACAGAAAAACTTTTTACTCTTTGCTCTGCGGGGCCTTAACTGGGATGCGGGTGTAAGACTCCCATCTTACTCTAGTAGACTACTATTAGTAAACCTCCCATCCTTAGTTAACCGTAGAAAAATGCTTGGTCTGATATTTATGCACAACTTGATCAGGGGTGACATAGACAGCCCTGATCTGTTGAGCCGCATAAACTTCACGATTCCTATTAGACTGACTAGAAATTTTATACCGTTGTTCCTTCCACTTTGTAGATCGAATTATTCCTTGCATGAACCGTTTAGGGTCTTATGCTCGGATTATAATTCCCTCTACCATATTATATCCACCACTAATTCTCTTCCTCTTATTAAATTATTAATCCTTACACACCTTTCTATTAATTAGTAACTGTAGTGGTATTTGTACTTTGATTGCATGCTTAGTTTCTTAGTAAGTTTAGTACTAATTTTCCTCGAATGTTAGTCTAATAGCTATCTTTCTTGCATGTTCGCGTTTGGTTCGGCTACGCACCGCGCGTCATGCGGCAGCGCCCCTCGGTCGGTTGGGCGGGAGGAGGGCTGCGTTTTGCCTGGGATCCGCGCGTAACAGCCTTCTGCTGGTGTCACACGGGCCACTTGACGGTGCAGTAACTGCATCGCCTCTTGAAAGATGCAGTCATTGCATGTCAACGTCCACAAAAAAAAAAAAAAAATGATTTACTCATGGTTGGAGCAACCATCCGGCCGTGCCTATACGCAACGTTGTTAAGATTTCGGTGTCGCAAATTCGCTCTTACAGCAGACTTTACAAAAATGTACCGTCAAGTCGAACTTGATGAGGCGCATCGCAAATTCCAATTAATTATTTGGAGACTTGCAAGTTCGGATCCCTTGCAAGTGTTTCGTCTCAATACGGTAACTTATGGCACGGCCAGCGCACCATTTTTTGCTGTCAGGTGCTTGAAGTATCTAAGCGAAACTCATTTAAATTCGCATCCACTTGGCCCAAAGTCTCTTGCTTCAGATTTCTATGTTGACGATCTTCTTACAGGCGCAGACACGAAATCCGAACTACGGATATTGCGTCAACAGCTAGTTGAAATCCTAGAGCCAGCCGGATTTGTGCTGACGAAGTGGACTGCTAATTGTCAACTAGGTGACAGTCAGAAAGAGAATCTGGTTATTTCGAGTGGAGATCAGCAAGATTGCAAAACTCTTGGACTGATTTGGAACCCACAGGCAGACATTTTCAAGTACTGTCTGAAACCAATAGTCTCGTCCGAAACCACAACCAAGAGAGTAATGTTATCCGTCATGTCCGGTGATTACTAATGCAAAAATCTGCTTGCAGGAAATTTGGCTTTTGAGCCTTGGTTGGGACGATCCCATTCCCTGAAAAATTCAACAAAGATGGGAGTCGATGGTTTCGGACATGCAAAGGTTGCATGAAGTCACCATTCCACGTTTTGTAGGAGCTAGCACAAGCACTCGATGTCAAATACATGGGTTTGCACGGCTGCTACATCTACGTTCGTGTGTCCCATTAAAATGGAGTGTCCGTTAACTTATTAACGGCAAAGTCAAGGGTGGCACCCTTAAAGACAAAAACAATCCCAAGATTAGAGCTATGTGCCGCTCAGCTGTTGGCAAAGTTGTGGGAGGAAGTTCGATCTATTATTGATTGCCCCGTAGAGAAGGTTATATTGTGGTCATATTCGGAAGTGGTTCTACATTGGCTGCAAACTCATCCCTCCCAGTTAACAACATTTGTTTCAAATCGAGTTGCAGAGATACAGGAAATCACTTCGACTGCCTCATGGAGACATGTACCCACCAAAGAAAATCCTGCAGGTCCAGTATATCGGGGATCATCAGTAGCAGACTTAGATTCACTATTATGGTTTAACGGCCCGTCATTCCTGCAACAAAATGCCATGAATTGGCCTCAAAATCTTCATTTACGTTTGACAGAAGCGGACGCGTCATTAGAGAAGAAGAAGGTAGCCACTTCGCTTGTCGCGGCCGATGGCGAACACAATCCCATCCTCACCTTAATAGAAAACTCAGCATCATATATGAAAGTGGTTGGCACAATTGCATATATCCGCCGGTTCATAAATAAAAGGAAAGGAGTAACTTGGAGTAGTACTTGTCCGTCATCAGAAGAGCTCGGCGCAGCGTTTCTAGCAGCAGTTGAAGCTGTTCAAAGAGACGCATTCTCGCAGGAGATTGACAAAATAAACGAGGGGGAACGTTGTGAGTTGCTGCGGACACCGCAACTCTACGGTTATACCCGATACTAAGTCAGTATGGCTCTGCTCCGGCAGACGCCGCTAATATTGAACGACACGACAAAGAGTGCGTGCGAGAGAGACAGAAAATCAGTCTGAGCGTGACGTCGGGCGCTGCGTAGCCAGTGCAAATTGATTTGTTCCTTTTGGCTATAAAAATGATCTGATCTGACCCAGATTCAGCAATCTGATAGATATGATCATTATCTATGATTCTGCGTTTTTAGTTTTCTCGTATCCTCAATATTGTGGATGCCACAGACTTTCGTCCTTTGTGGGGGCGGAAGTGGGCGGGGCGAAGTTTTGAAATATTTTTGTAGCAGTGACATATCACAGAAGTCTGGATCCAAAACATCGTTGCTCTAGCTCTTATAGTCTTTGAGCACTAGGCGCTGAAGGGGACGGACAGACGGACGGACGGACAGACGGACAGACGGACAGACAGACAGACAGACAGACAGACAGACAGGGCCCAATCGACTCGGCTATTGATGCTGATCAAGAATATATATACTTTATGGGGTCGGAAACGATTCCTTCCACTTTTACCACAAATCTAATATACCCCAATACTCATTTTGAGTATCGGGTATAAAAAGTCATCAAAGTTGCAGGCATCACTTCAAAAACTAACTACCTTCATTTCGGAAGAACAAGTGGGCTCATGCTCGTTTTCGTTGGTTCGAGTAGGTGGTCGCCTATTAAACGCTCCTCTAGCCCATAATGCAAAATTTCCACTGTTAATGCCAAAAAATTGTAGATTTGTTACCATCTGTTGTGCCTCCAGAATATTTGAATGTATGGGTGCACACGCATTCTCACGTAATTTGCGTGTGTCTGTTCTAGGATTGCTGGCCGCTAGAACTGAAATTTAAGTCTGGTTCTTATTTCGGGTCTTTTGATGAACTGACCTACCGCCACAAAATAAATGATGAATGGGCAGGGGGTGGGGGTATGGTACACTAGGGCGCGGGAAATAAAATAAAAGCTGTTATTTGTTTGATTTGTATTACAAAATATAAACGAGGGGGAACGTTGTGAGTTGCTGCGGACACCGCAACTCTACAGTTATACCCGATACTTAGTCACTATGGCTCTCCTCCGGCAGACGCCGCTAATATTGAACGACACGACAAAGAGTGCGTGCGAGAGAGACAGAAAATCAGTCTGAGCGTGACGTCGGGCGCTGCGTAGCCAGTGCAAATTGATTTGTTCCTTTTGGCTATAAAAATTATCTGATCTGACCCAGATTCAGCAATCTGATAGATATGATCATTATCTATGATTCTGCGTTTTTAGTTTTCTCGTATCCTCAATATTGTGGATGCCACAGAGTTTCGTCCTTTGTGGGGGCGGAAGTGGGCGGGGCGAAGTTTTGAAATATTTTTGTAGCAGTGACATATCACAGAAGTCTGGATCCAAAACATCGTTGCTCTAGCTCTTATAGTCTTTGAGCACTAGGCGCTGAAGGGGACGGACAGACGGACGGACGGACAGACGGACAGACGGACAGACAGACAGACAGACAGGGCCCAATCGACTCGGCTATTGATGCTGATCAAGAATATATATACTTTATGGGGTCGGAAACGATTCCTTCTGGACGTTACACACATCCACTTTTACCACAAATCTAATATACCCCAATACTCATTTTGAGTATCGGGTATAAATATTACAATAATATAATTACACATTTATTTCCTTATTTTAAACAGGTTGAAGTCGGTTCTCGACTTCATTGTTTATTATAACTAAAATAATGATGTATCTAAACATACGATATAAGAACGAGGGGGAACGTTGTGAGTTGCTGCGGACACCGCAACTCTACGGTTATACCCGATACTAAGTCAGTATGGCTCTGCTCCGGCAGACGCCGCTAATATTGAACGACACGACAAAGAGTGCGTGCGAGAGAGACAGAAAATCAGTCTGAGCGTGACGTCGGGCGCTGCGTAGCCAGTGCAAATTGATTTGTTCCTTTTGGCTATAAAAATTATCTGATCTGACCCAGATTCAGCAATCTGATAGATATGATCATTATCTATGATTCTGCGTTTTTAGTTTTCTCGTATCCTCAATATTGTGGATGCCACAGAGTTTCGTCCTTTGTGGGGGCGGAAGTGGGCGGGGCGAAGTTTTGAAATATTTTTGTAGCAGTGACATATCACAGAAGTCTGGATCCAAAACATCGTTGCTCTAGCTCTTATAGTCTTTGAGCACTAGGCGCTGAAGGGGACGGACAGACGGACGGACGGACAGGCGGACAGACGGACAGACGGACAGACGGACAGACAGACTGACAGACAGGGCCCAATCGACTCGGCTATTGATGCTGATCAAGAATATATATACTTTATGGGGTCGGAAACGATTCCTTCTGGACGTTACACACATCCACTTTTACCACAAATCTAATATACCCCAATACTCATTTTGAGTATCGGGTATAAATATATATATACTAAAATAAATATGCATAAATATAAATGGAATTGGTTTTACATATATTTCAAATCAATTGTAAATTTTCGACGGGAATGTGCATAGCAAATTTCATTTGGACGTTGACAGGCAATGACTGCATCTTTCAAGAGGCGATGCAATTACTGCACCGTCAAGTGGCCCGTGTGACACCAGCAGAAGGCTGTTACGCGAGCATGCAGGAAAGATAGCTGTTAGACTAATATTCGAGGAAGATTAGCATTAAAGTGTCTAAGAGAACTATGCATTCAAAATAAAAACGAGGGGGAACGTTGTGAGTTGCTGCGGACACCGCAACTCTACGGTTATACCCGATACTAAGTCAATATGGCTCTCCTCCGGCAGACGCCGCTAATATTAAACGACACGACAAAGAGTGCGTGCGAGTTAGACAGAAAATCAGTCTGAGCGTGACGTCGGGCGCTGCGTAGCCACTGCAAATTGATTTGTTCCTATTGGCTATAAAAATGATCTGATCTGATCCAGATTCAGCAATCTGATATATATGATCATTATCTATGATTCTGCGTTTTTAGTTTTCTCGAATGTGCAATATTGTGGATGCAACAGATTTTCGTCCTTTGTGTGGGCGAAATTTTGAGATACACGTTTTATAGTAAGATCTAACAGGAGTGCGGATACCAAATTTGGTTACTCTACCCTTAATAGTCTCTGAGATTTTTGAATATCCCCAGATTTTCGTCCTTTGCGGGGGCGGAAGGGGGTGTGGCGAAATTTTGAAACAAACTCGTCTCGGTCCGATATATTAGGAGTGTGGATACCAAATTTGGTTGGTCTAGCTTTTATAGTCTCTGACATCTAGGCGCTAATGTTTTACTCTAAGCAAAGCCGCCTATGCTACGTGTGTGTTAGAGAGAGACAGGGCGAGAAAAAATGAAATTGTTTTCTTGATTCTGGCTATAATAATTATACGATCAGGTTCAGATTTTGCAATCAAGAAGATATAGTCATCTTCTACGATTCTGCGTTTTCAGTTTTCTCGTATCGTCGAAATTGTGGATGCCACAGATTTTCGCCCTTTGTGGGGGCGGAAGTGGGCGGGGCAAAGTTTTGAAATATTCTTGTAGCAGTGACATATCACAGAAGTCTGGATCCAAAACATCGTTGCTCTCGCTCTTATAGTCTTTGAGCACTAGGCGCTGAAGGGGACGGACAGACGGACAGACAGAAATGGCTCAATCGACTCGGCTATTGATGCTGATCAAGAATATATATACTTTATGGGGTCGGAAATGATTCCTTCTGGACGTTACACACATCCACTTTTACCACAAATCTAATATACCCCAATACTCATTTTGAGTATCGGGTATAAATACCACTACAATTACTAATTACTAGAAAGGTGTGTAAGGATTAGTAATTTAATAAGAGGAAGAGAATAAGTGGTGGATATAATATGGTAGAGGGAATTATAATCCGAGCATAAGACCCTAAACGGTTCATGCAAGGAATAATTCGATCTACAAAGTGGAAGAAACAACGGTATAAAATTTCTAGTCAGTCTAATAGGAATCGTGAAGTTTATGCGGCTCAACAGATCAGGGCTGTCTATGTCACCCCTGATCAAGTTGTGCATAAATATCAGACCAAGCTTTTTGCTACGGTTAACTAAGGATGGGAGGCTTACTAATAGTAGTCTACTAGAGTAAGATGGGAGTCTTACACCGGCATCCCAGTTAAGGCCCCGCAGAGCAAAGAGTAAAAAGTTTTTCTGTACTGATTCTATACGGTCCTGGTGTACTTTGTACAGAGGGCACCATACACAGGAGCCGTACTCTAAAATCGGACGAACTAACGAAGTATAGAGAGTCTTTGTTATACAGGCGTCGTCAAATTCTTTTGACCACCTCTTTATAAACCCAAGCACGCCCATGGCCTTATTTACCATGGTAGAAATGTGTTCGGAAAACTTTAACTTTGCGTCTAATAAGACACCAAGATCATTCAACAGGGTAATTCCCTCAAGAGAACCGCCACATAGAGTATAGGGAGCCAACAAGGGGCTAGAACGATGAAATGTCATTACTTTGCATTTCGCGGCATTAAGTTGTAACAAATTTGCACAGCACCATGACTGAAAGTTATTGAGATCGGATTGCAATCGAGAATGAAATGAAATGTCCTTATACTGGACACAGAGTTTAACATCATCCGCATACATAAGTACTCGAGAATATGTTAATACCGAAGGCAAGTCATTAATAAAGAGTGTGAAGAGTAAGGGGCCTAGATGGCTGCCCTGTGATACTCCCGAAGAAACCTTTACTGGTGAAGAGAGGGAGTTTTTGAAGAGGACTCTTTGAGACCTGAAACAAAGATAGCTAGAAATCCATCTCAGGAGGTTGGGCGGAAACCCTAAAAGGTCAAGTTTATGTGCTAGAAGGGAATGGTTTACAGAGTCGAATGCTTTACTGAAGTCGGTGTAAATTACATCCGTCTGTAAGTTACCTTGAAAGCCTTTAATAATGAAAGAGGTAAACTCTAACAAGTTCGTGGTGGTTGATCGCCGCCTTATAAATCCATGCTGAGTTGGAGATCAATGGACAAGGTGAATAGTTTAAGCAAAGGTCCACACAGAGCCTCGGCGCAGTACCTGAGTACACAACCTGGAACCCCGTCTGGACCCGGTGAAGATCATGAAGTAGGGAATATTCATTTAACAAGGGACTGAAAATGCCGTTCGACCTCGGTAATCCGTATGGGTACGGATGACCAGAGTAGCTTTCCTCAGAATAGGTGGTTTGGAGAAATTGGGCAAAAAGATCGGCAATTACCTGATCATTATTTGCCGACGTATTACAAAATGATAGCGAGGATGGGTGTGCGGACGTTCTACGCTTACTGTTTACGAAGCAGTAAAACTGTTTAGAGTCCTGAGAAAAACGTATTCTGCATCGAGATAGGTAGTTCTTATAGCATTGAGCATTAAGAACTGAAAAGTTTGACCGAGCTATTACATAGCGAGAGTGAGAAGTAGGAGAACCAACTACTTGAAATTTTATATAAAGTCTTGATTTAAAGTTCTTTAGACTAGATAACTCTTTGGTAAACCAAGGGGGCTTTCCAGATCTAATCGGACAAGAAAGCGGGACACAAGAATCACAAAATGTGCCAAGAGCATTGAAAAAAATGGTTGTGCCTTTTATGACATCAGTGCACAAGTACAAAGCGGACCAATCAAAATCCCTAATGAGGTTATTAAGCTTCGCAAAATCGGTTTTACGAAAGCAGTGGACACTTTCAGGTAGCCTACTCGACCGATCTAATACAGTTGGTCCTATATCTAGCCACTCTTCGAAAGTTAGGTGTGTTGCATAATTAATTCTTCTAATATATTCCGTTCGATATAATTTATTTTGAAATTTTGAAATGTTTTTGTATACGGACATTTTGTGGAAGTTTGCTTGAAAATTCCTTTTGTACATTCGTCATTTTTTTTCTGTTTTGTTTCTTTAACAAATACTTCTTCATTTTGAATATAATATTTGTTGTTGGAGATTATTAAAATTTCATTAGTGTCTGATTTTAGCCACGTGGAAATTTTAATGCTCAATATTTTCTCAGAATTAATCTGTTCCAGATAATCTTGTTTTAGTAATTTCGGATTAAATATACCAAGCCTAGTTAACTGCATACCTAATTCTATATCTTCAATGTATTCAGTAAAGTGTTGTAGGTTAAATATCAAAATTTCTATATATTCCTATTCCTATCTTTTTCTTCGTTTAATTGGTTTATTATGTTTATTCCATTTTTTACTGCTTCTATTGCCAAATTGAATTCATTCATCTAAACGCTGTGGCTTGGTAGATTCTCTATTTTCTGTTCTACGTCGTCTAGGCATCTGGCAGATTTCGTGATTTTGTGTGGACGTTGACATGCAATGACTGCATCTTTCAAGAGGCGATGCAGTTACTGCACCGTCAAGTGGCCCGTGTGACACCAGCAGAAGGCTGTTACGCGCGGATCCCAGGCAAAACGCAGCCCTCCTCCCGCCCAACCGACCGAGGGGCGCTGCCGCATGACGCGCGGTGCGTAGCCGCACCAAACGCGAACATGCAAGAAAGATAGCTATTAGACTAACATTCGAGGAAAATTAGTACTAAACTTACTAAGAAACTAAGCATGCAATCAAAGTACAAATACCACTACAGTTACTAATTAATAGAAAGGTGTGTAAGGATTAATAATTTAATAAGAGGAAGAGAATTCGTGGTGGATATAATATGGTAGAGGGAATTATAATCCGAGCATAAGACCCTAAACGGTTCATGCAAGGAATAATTCGATCTACAAAGTGGAAGGAACAACGGTATAAAATTTCTAGTCAGTCTAATAGGAATCGTGAAGTTTATGCGGCTCAACAGATCAGGGCTGTCTATGTCACCCCTGATCAAGTTGTGCATAAATATCAGACCAAGCATTTTTCTACGGTTAACTAAGGATGGGAGGTTTACTAATAGTATTCTACTAGAGTAAGATGGGAGTCTTACACCCGCATCCCAGTTAAGGCCCCGCAGAGCAAAGAGTAAAAAGTTTTTCTGTACTGATTCTATACGGTCCTGGTGTACTTTGTACTGAGGGCACCATACACAGGAGCCGTATTCTAAGATCGGACGAACAAGCGAGGTATAGAGAGTCTTTGTTATATAGGGGTCGTCAAATTCCTTTGACCACCTCTTTATAAACCCAAGCACGCCCATGGCCTTATTTACCATGGTAGAAATGTGTTCGGAAAACTTTAACTTGGGGTCTAACATAACACCCAGATCATCCACCAGGGTAATTCTCTCAAGAGAACCACCAAATAGGGTGTAGGGAGCCAACAAAGGGCTAGAACGATGAAATGTCATAACTTTGCATTTCGAGGCATTAAGGTGTAACAAGTTTGCACAACACCATGACTGAAAGTTATTGAGATCGGATTGCAAGCGAGAATGAAATGAAATGTCCTTGTACTGGACACAGAGTTTAACATCATCCGCATACATAAGTACTCGAGAGTATGTTAATACTGAAGGTAAGTCATTAATAAAGAGTGTGAAGAGTAAGGGGCCTAGATGGCTGCCCGCTCGACAGCTTGGTCAAACGTTTCTGGGAGTTGGAAAATGTTCCAAATGCATCCATAGAAGGACTGTATACCCCCGAAGAAACTATGTGTGAAAAATCCTTTGTCGACACTATCACACGTCTACCCTCCGGTCGATTGCAAGTTTCTTTGCCATTTAAGTCTAGCCCGACATCTCTCGGTTCGTCGTTTGAGACAGCCAGAAGACCATTTTTGTCTTTAGAAAGGCGATTATGCCAAAAACCTACCATAAAATCGATGTTTATGGACTTTATGGAGGAATACCTGTCGTTAGGCCATATGACTGCAATGCAAAACTCAATCCCGGCAGAGCCGCATTGTTTCATCCCGTATCAATGCGTGGAACGACCACAAAGTACATCCACTAAGCTTAGAGTAGTGTTCGATGCGTCGTGCAAAACAACGAGTCAAGTCTCGCTCAATGATTTACTCATGGTTGGAGCAACCATCCGGCCGTGCCTATACGCAACGTTGTTAAGATTTCGGTGTCGCAAATTCGCTCTTACAGCAGACTTTACAAAAATGTACCGTCAAGTCGAACTTGATGAGGCGCATCGCAAATTCCAATTAATTATTTGGAGACTTGCAAGTTCGGATCCCTTGCAAGTGTTTCGTCTCAATACGGTAACTTATGGCACGGCCAGCGCACCATTTTTTGCTGTCAGGTGCTTGAAGTATCTAAGCGAAACTCATTTAAATTCGCATCCACTTGGCCCAAAGTCTCTTGCTTCAGATTTCTATGTTGACGATCTTCTTACAGGCGCAGACACGAAATCCGAACTACGGATATTGCGTCAACAGCTAGTTGAAATCCTAGAGCCAGCCGGATTTGTGCTGACGAAGTGGACTGCTAATTGTCAACTAGGTGACAGTCAGAAAGAGAATCTGGTTATTTCGAGTGGAGATCAGCAAGATTGCAAAACTCTTGGACTGATTTGGAACCCACAGGCAGACATTTTCAAGTACTGTCTGAAACCAATAGTCTCGTCCGAAACCACAACCAAGAGAGTAATGTTATCCGTCATGTCCGGTGATTACTAATGCAAAAATCTGCTTGCAGGAAATTTGGCTTTTGAGCCTTGGTTGGGACAATCCCATTCCCTGAAAAATTCAACAAAGATGGGAGTCGATGGTTTCGGACATGCAAAGGTTGCATGAAGTCACCATTCCACGTTTTGTAGGAGCTAGCACAAGCACTCGATGTCAAATACATGGGTTTGCAGATGCGTCCACGCGAGCATACGGCTGCTACATCTACGTTCGTGTGTCCCATTCAAATGGAGTGTCCGTTAACTTATTAACGGCAAAGTCAAGGGTGGCACCCTTAAAGACAAAAACAATCCCAAGATTAGAGCTATGTGCCGCTCAGCTGTTGGCAAAGTTGTGGGAGGAAGTTCGATCTATTATTGATTGCCCCGTAGAGAAGGTTATATTGTGGTCATATTCGGAAGTGGTTCTACATTGGCTGCAAACTCATCCCTCCCAGTTAACAACATTTGTTTCAAATCGAGTTGCAGAGATACAGGAAATCACTTCGACTGCCTCATGGAGACATGTACCCACCAAAGAAAATCCTGCAGGTCCAGTATATCGGGGATTATCAGTAGCAGACTTAGATTCACTATTATGGTTTAACGGCCCGTCATTCCTGCAACAAAATGCCATGAATTGGCCTCAAAATCTTCATTTACGTTTGACAGAAGCGGACGCGTCATTAGAGAAGAAGAAGGTAGCCACTTCGCTTGTCGCGGCCGATGGCGAACACAATCCCATCCTCACCCTAATAGAAAAGTCTGGATCCAAAACATCGTTGCTCTCGCTCTTATAGTCCTTGAGCACTAGGCGCTGAAGGGGACGGACAGACGGACGGACGGACAGACGAACAGACGGACAGACGGACAGACAGACAGACAGACAGACAGACAGACAGACAGACAGGGCCCAATCGACTCGGCTATTGATGCTGATCAAGAATATATATACTTTATGGGGTCGGAAACGATTCCTTCTGGACGTTACACACATCCACTTTTACCACAAATCTAATATACCCCAATACTCATTTTGAGTATCGGGTATAAAAAGTCATCAAAGTTGCAGGCATCACTTCAAAAACTAACTACCTTCATTTCGGAAGAACAAGTGGGCTCATGCTCGTTTTCGTTGGTTCGAGTAGGTGGTCGCCTATTAAACGCTCCTCTAGCCCATAATGCAAAATTTCCACTGTTAATGCCAAAAAATTGTAGATTTGTTACCATCTGTTGTGCCTCCAGAATATTTGAATGTATGGGTGCACACGCATTCTCACGTAATTTGCGTGTGTCTGTTCTAGGATTGCTGGCCGCTAGAACTGAAATTTAAGTCTGGTTCTTATTTCGGGTCTTTTGATGAACTGACCTACCGCCACAAAATAAATGATGAATGGGCAGGGGGTGGGGGTATGGTACACTAGGGCGCGGGAAATAAAATAAAAGCTGTTATTTGTTTGATTTGTATTACAAAATATAAACGAGGGGGAACGTTGTGAGTTGCTGCGGACACCGCAACTCTACAGTTATACCCGATACTTAGTCACTATGGCTCTCCTCCGGCAGACGCCGCTAATATTGAACGACACGACAAAGAGTGCGTGCGAGAGAGACAGAAAATCAGTCTGAGCGTGACGTCGGGCGCTGCGTAGCCAGTGCAAATTGATTTGTTCCTTTTGGCTATAAAAATGATCTGATCTGACCCAGATTCAGCAATCTGATAGATATGATCATTATCTATGATTCTGCGTTTTTAGTTTTCTCGTATCCTCAATATTGTGGATGCCACAGACTTTCGTCCTTTGTGGGGGCGGAAGTGGGCGGGGCGAAGTTTTGAAATATTTTTGTAGCAGTGACATATCACAGAAGTCTGGATCCAAAACATCGTTGCTCTAGCTCTTATAGTCTTTGAGCACTAGGCGCTGAAGGGGACGGACAGACGGACGGACGGACAGACGGACAGACGGACAGACAGACAGACAGACAGGGCCCAATCGACTCGGCTATTGATGCTGATCAATAATATATATACTTTATGGGGTCGGAAACGATTCCTTCTGGACGTTACACACATCCACTTTTACCACAAATCTAATATACCCCAATACTCATTTTGAGTATCGGGTATAAATATTACAATAATATAATTACACATTTATTTCCTTATTTTAAACAGGTTGAAGTCGGTTCTCGACTTCATTGTTTATTATAACTAAAATAATGATGTATCTAAACATACGATATAAGAACGAGGGGGGACGTTGTGAGTTGCTGCGGACACCGCAACTCTACGGTTATACCCGATACTAAGTCAGTATGGCTCTGCTCCGGCAGACGCCGCTAATATTGAACGACACGACAAAGAGTGCGTGCGAGAGAGACAGAAAATCAGTCTGAGCGTGAAGTCGGGCGCTGCGTAGCCACGGCAAATTGATTTGTTCCTATTGGCTATAAAAATGATCTGATCTGATCCAGATTCAGCAATCTGATAGATATGGTCATTATCTATGATTCTGCGTTCTCGAATGTGCAATATTGTGGATGCAACAGATTTTCGTCCTTTGTGTGGGCGGAAGGGGGTGGGGCGAAATTTTGAGATACACGTTTTATAGTAAGATCTAACAGGAGTGCGGATACCAAATTTGATTACTCTAGCCTTAATAGTCTCTGAGATTTTTGAATATCCCCAGATTTTCGTCCTTTGCGGGGGCGGAAGGGGGTGTGGCGAAATTTTGAAACAAACTCGTCTCGGTCCGATATATTAGGAGTGTGGATACCAAATTTGGTTACTCTAGCTTTTGTAGTCTCTGAGATCTAGGCGCTAATGTTTTACTCTAAGCAAAGCCGCCAATGCTACGTGTGTGTTAGAGAGAGACAGGGCGAGAAAAAATGAAATTGTTTTCTTGATGCTGGCTATAATAATAATACGATCTGGTTCAGATTTCGCACTCTAGAAGATATAGTCATCTTCTACGATTCTGCGTTTTCAGTTTTCTCGTATCGTTGAAATTGTGGATGCCACAGATTTTCGCCCTTTGTGGGGGCGGAAGTGGGCGGGGCAAAGTTTTGAAATATTCTTGTAGCAGTGACATATCACAGAAGTCTGGATCCAAAACATCGTTGCTCTCGCTCTTATAGTCTTTGAGCACTAGGCGCTGAAGGGGACGGACAGACGGACAGACAGAAATGGCTCAATCGACTCGGCTATTGATGCTGATCAAGAATATATATACTTTATGGGGTCGGAAATGATTCCTTCTGGACGTTACACACATCCACTTTTACCACAAATCTAATATACCCCAATACTCATTTTGAGTATCGGGTATAAATACCACTACAATTACTAATTACTAGAAAGGTGTGTAAGGATTAGTAATTTAATAAGAGGAAGAGAATAAGTGGTGGATATAATATGGTAGAGGGAATTATAATCCGAGCATAAGACCCTAAACGGTTCATGCAAGGAATAATTCGATCTACAAAGTGGAAGAAACAACGGTATAAAATTTCTAGTCAGTCTAATAGGAATCGTGAAGTTTATGCGGCTCAACAGATCAGGGCTGTCTATGTCACCCCTGATCAAGTTGTGCATAAATATCAGACCAAGCTTTTTGCTACGGTTAACTAAGGATGGGAGGCTTACTAATAGTAGTCTACTAGAGTAAGATGGGAGTCTTACACCGGCATCCCAGTTAAGGCCCCGCAGAGCAAAGAGTAAAAAGTTTTTCTGTACTGATTCTATACGGTCCTGGTGTACTTTGTACAGAGGGCACCATACACAGGAGCCGTACTCTAAAATCGGACGAACTAACGAAGTATAGAGAGTCTTTGTTATACAGGCGTCGTCAAATTCTTTTGACCACCTCTTTATAAACCCAAGCACGCCCATGGCCTTATTTACCATGGTAGAAATGTGTTCGGAAAACTTTAACTTTGCGTCTAATAAGACACCAAGATCATTCAACAGGGTAATTCCCTCAAGAGAACCGCCACATAGAGTATAGGGAGCCAACAAGGGGCTAGAACGATGAAATGTCATTACTTTGCATTTCGCGGCATTAAGTTGTAACAAATTTGCACAGCACCATGACTGAAAGTTATTGAGATCGGATTGCAATCGAGAATGAAATGAAATGTCCTTATACTGGACACAGAGTTTAACATCATCCGCATACATAAGTACTCGAGAATATGTTAATACCGAAGGCAAGTCATTAATAAAGAGTGTGAAGAGTAAGGGGCCTAGATGGCTGCCCTGTGATACTCCCGAAGAAACCTTTACTGGTGAAGAGAGGGAGTTTTTGAAGAGGACTCTTTGAGACCTGAAACAAAGATAGCTAGAAATCCATCTCAGGAGGTTGGGCGGAAACCCTAAAAGGTCAAGTTTATGCGCTAAAAGGGAATGGTTACAGAGTCGAATGCTTTACTAAAGTCGGTGTAAATAACATCCGTCTGTAAGTTACCTTGAAAGCCTTTAATAATGAAAGAGGTAAACTCTAACAAGTTCGTGGTGGTTGATCGCCGCCTTATAAATCCATGCTGAGTTGGAGATATAAGTGACTTGCAGAGATGTTGCAAGTGCGGAGTTAAAACCTTCTCAAACATTTTAGGAATAGCGGATAACTTTGCTATACCTCTATAATTTTTTGCATCAGACTTGCTACCTTTTTTATGGAGAGGAATTATAAACGATTCCTTCCAGATCGGGGGGAAGCAAGAAGAGTCAATGGATAGGGTGAATAGTTTAAGCAAAGGTCCACACAGAGCCTCGGCGCAGTACCTGAGTACACAACCTGGAACCCCGTCTGGACCCGGTGAAAACACCGGCTTAACTAGTCGAAGATCATGAAGTAGGGAACATTCATTTAACAAGGGACTGAAAATGCCGTTCGACCTCGGTAATCCGTATGGGTACGGATGACCAGAGTAGCTTTCCTCAGAATAGGTGGTTTGGAGAAATTGGGCAAAAAGATCGGCAATTACCTGATCATTATTTGCCGACGTATTACAAAATGATAGCGAGGATGGGTGTGCGGACGTTCTACGCTTACTGTTTACGAAGCAGTAAAACTGTTTAGAGTCCTGAGAAAAACGTATTCTGCATCGAGATAGGTAGTTCTTATAGCATTGAGCATTAAGAACTGAAAAGTTTGACCGAGCTATTACATAGCGAGAGTGAGAAGTAGGAGAACCAACTACTTGAAATTTTATATAAAGTCTTGATTTAAAGTTCTTTAGACTAGATAACTCTTTGGTAAACCAAGGGGGCTTTCCAGATCTAATCGGACAAGAAAGCGGGACACAAGAATCACAAAATGTGCCAAGAGCATTGAAAAAAATGGTTGTGCCTTTTATGACATCAGTGCACAAGTACAAAGCGGACCAATCAAAATCCCTAATGAGGTTATTAAGCTTCGCAAAATCGGTTTTACGAAAGCAGTGGACACTTTCAGGTAGCCTACTCGACCGATCTAATACAGTTGGTCCTATATCTAGCCACTCTTCGAAAGTTAGGTGTGTTGCATAATTAATTCTTCTAATATATTCCGTTCGATATAATTTATTTTGAAATTTTGAAATGTTTTTGTATACGGACATTTTGTGGAAGTTTGCTTGAAAATTCTTTTTGTACATTCGTCATTTATTTTCTGTTTTGTTTCTTTAACAAATACTTCTTCATTTTGAATATAATATTTGTTGTTGGAGATTATTAAAATTTCATTAGTGTCTGATTTTAGCCACGTGGAAATTTTAATGCTCAATATTTTCTCAGAATTAATCTGTTCCAGATAATCTTGTTTTAGTAATTTCGGATTAAATATACCAAGCCTAGTTAACTGCATACCTAATTCTATATCTTCAATGTATTCAGTAAAGTGTTGTAGGTTAAATATCAAAATTTCTATATATTCCTATTCCTATCTTTTTCTTCGTTTAATTGGTTTATTATGTTTATTCCATTTTTTACTGCTTCTATTGCCAAATTGAATTCATTCATCTAAACGCTGTGGCTTGGTAGATTCTCTATTTTCTGTTCTACGTCGTCTAGGCATCTGGCAGATTTCGTGATTTTGTGTGGACGTTGACATGCAATGACTGCATCTTTCAAGAGGCGATGCAGTTACTGCACCGTCAAGTGGCCCGTGTGACACCAGCAGAAGGCTGTTACGCGCGGATCCCAGGCAAAACGCAGCCCTCCTCCCGCCCAACCGACCGAGGGGCGCTGCCGCATGACGCGCGGTGCGTAGCCGAACCAAACGCGAACATGCAAGAAAGATAGCTATTAGACTAACATTCGAGAAAAATTAGTACTAAACTTACTAAGAAACTAAGCATGCAATCAAAGTACAAATACCACTACAGTTACTAATTAATAGAAAGGTGTGTAAGGACTAATAATTTAATAAGAGGAAGAGAATTCGTGGTGGATATAATATGGTAGAGGGAATTATAATCCGAGCATAAGACCCTAAACGGTTCATGCAAGGAATAATTCGATCTACAAAGTGGAAGGAACAACGGTATAAAATTTCTAGTCAGTCTAATAGGAATCGTGAAGTTTATGCGGCTCAACAGATCAGGGCTGTCTATGTCACCCCTGATCAAGTTGTGCATAAATATCACACCAAGCATTTTTCTACGGTTAACTAAGGATGGGAGGTTTACTAATAGTATTCTACTAGAGTAAGATGGGAGTCGTACACCCGCATCCCAGTTAAGGCCCCGCAGAGCAAAGAGTAAAAAGTTTTTCTGTACTGATTCTATACGGTCCTGGTGTACTTTGTACTGAGGGCACCATACACAGGAGCCGTATTCTAAGATCGGACGAACAAGCGAGGTATAGAGAGTCTTTGTTATATAGGGGTCGTCAAATTCCTTTGACCACCTCTTTATAAACCCAAGCACGCCCATGGCCTTATTTACCATGGTAGAAATGTGTTCGGAAAACTTTAACTTGGGGTCTAACATAACACCCAGATCATCCACCAGGGTAATTCTCTCAAGAGAACCACCAAATAGGGTGTAGGGAGCCAACAAAGGGCTAGAACGATGAAATGTCATAACTTTGCATTTCGAGGCATTAAGGTGTAACAAGTTTGCACAACACCATGACTGAAAGTTATTGAGATCGGATTGCAAGCGAGAATGAAATGAAATGTCCTTGTACTGGAAACAGAGTTTAACATCATCCGCATACATAAGTACTCGAGAGTATGTTAATACTGAAGGTAAGTCATTAATAAAGAGTGTGAAGAGTAAGGGGCCTAGATGGCTGCCCGCTCGACAGCTTGGTCAAACGTTTCTGGGAGTTGGAAAATGTTCCAAATGCATCCATAGAAGGACTGTATACCCCCGAAGAAACTATGTGTGAAAAATCCTTTGTCGACACTATCACACGTCTACCCTCCGGTCGATTGCAAGTTTCTTTGCCATTTAAGTCTAGCCCGACATCTCTCGGTTTGTCGTTTGAGACAGCCAGAAGACCATTTTTGTCTTTAGAAAGGCGATTATGCCAAAAACCTACCATAAAATCGATGTTTATGGACTTTATGGAGGAATACCTGTCGTTAGGCCATATGACTGCAATGCAAAACTCAATCCCGGCAGAGCCGCATTGTTTCATCCCGTATCAATGCGTGGAACGACCACAAAGTACATCCCCTAAGCTTAGAGTAGTGTTCGATGCGTCGTGCAAAACAACGAGTCAAGTCTCGCTCAATGATTTACTCATGGTTGGAGCAACCATCCGGCCGTGCCTATACGCAACGTTGTTAAGATTTCGGTGTCGCAAATTCGCTCTTACAGCAGACTTTACAAAAATGTACCGTCAAGTCGAACTTGATGAGGCGCATCGCAAATTCCAATTAATTATTTGGAGACTTGCAAGTTCGGATCCCTTGCAAGTGTTTCGTCTCAATACGGTAACTTATGGCACGGCCAGCGCACCATTTTTTGCTGTCAGGTGCTTGAAGTATCTAAGCGAAACTCATTTAAATTCGCATCCACTTGGCCCAAAGTCTCTTGCTTCAGATTTCTATGTTGACGATCTTCTTACAGGCGCAGACACGAAATCCGAACTACGGATATTGCGTCAACAGCTAGTTGAAATCCTAGAGCCAGCCGGATTTGTGCTGACGAAGTGGACTGCTAATTGTCAACTAGGTGACAGTCAGAAAGAGAATCTGGTTATTTCGAGTGGAGATCAGCAAGATTGCAAAACTCTTGGACTGATTTGGAACCCACAGGCAGACATTTTCAAGTACTGTCTGAAACCAATAGTCTCGTCCGAAACCACAACCAATAGAGTAATGTTATCCGTCATGTCCGGTGATTACTAATGCAAAAATCTGCTTGCAGGAAATTTGGCTTTTGAGCCTTGGTTGGGACAATCCCATTCCCTGAAAAATTCAACAAAGATGGGAGTCGATGGTTTCGGACATGCAAAGGTTGCATGAAGTCACCATTCCACGTTTTGTAGGAGCTAGCACAAGCACTCGATGTCAAATACATGGGTTTGCAGATGCGTCCACGCGAGCATACGGCTGCTACATCTACGTTCGTGTGTCCCATTCAAATGGAGTGTCCGTTAACTTATTAACGGCAAAGTCAAGGGTGGCACCCTTAAAGACAAAAACAATCCCAAGAATAGAGCTATGTGCCGCTCAGCTGTTGGCAAAGTTGTGGGAGGAAGTTCGATCTATTATTGATTGCCCCGTAGAGAAGGTTATATTGTGGTCATATTCGGAAGTGGTTCTACATTGGCTGCAAACTCATCCCTCCCAGTTAACAACATTTGTTTCAAATCGAGTTGCAGAGACACAGGAAATCACTTCGACTGCCTCATGGAGACATGTACCCACCAAAGAAAATCCTGCAGGTCCAGTATATCGGGGATTATCAGTAGCAGACTTAGATTCACTATTATGGTTTAACGGCCCGTCATTCCTGCAACAAAATGCCATGAATTGGCCTCAAAATCTTCATTTACGTTTGACAGAAGCGGACGCGTCATTAGAGAAGAAGGTAGCCACTTCGCTTGTCGCGGCCGATGGCGAACACAATCCCATCCTCACCCTAATAGAAAAGTCTGGATCCAAAACATCGTTGCTCTCGCTCTTATAGTCTTTGAGCACTAGGCGCTGAAGGGGACGGACAGACGGACGGACGGACAGACGGACAGACGGACAGACGGACAGACAGACAGACAGACAGACAGGGCCCAATCGACTCGGCTATTGATGCTGATCAAGAATATATATACTTTATGGGGTCGGAAACGATTCCTTCTGGACGTTACACACATCCACTTTTACCACAAATCTAATATACCCCAATACTCATTTTGAGTATCGGGTATAAAAAGTCATCAAAGTTGCAGGCATCACTTCAAAAACTAACTACCTTCATTTCGGAAGAACAAGTGGGCTCATGCTCGTTTTCGTTGGTTCGAGAGGTGGTCGCCTATTAAACGCTCCTCTAGCCCATAATGCAAAATTTCCACTGTTAATGCCAAAAAATTGTAGATTTGTTACCATCTGTTGTGCCTCCAGAATATTTGAATGTATGGGTGCACACGCATTCTCACGTAATTTGCGTGTGTCTGTTCTAGGATTGCTGGCCGCTAGAACTGAAATTTAAGTCTGGTTCTTATTTCGGGTCTTTTGATGAACTGACCTACCGCCACAAAATAAATGATGAATGGGCAGGGGGTGGGGGTATGGTACACTAGGGCGCGGGAAATAAAATAAAAGCTGTTATTTGTTTGATTTGTATTACAAAATATAAACGAGGGGGAACGTTGTGAGTTGCTGCGGACACCGCAACTCTACAGTTATACCCGATACTTAGTCACTATGGCTCTCCTCCGGCAGACGCCGCTAATATTGAACGACACGACAAAGAGTGCGTGCGAGAGAGACAGAAAATCAGTCTGAGCGTGACGTCGGGCGCTGCGTAGCCAGTGCAAATTGATTTGTTCCTTTTGGCTATAAAAATGATCTGATCTGACCCAGATTCAGCAATCTGATAGATATGATCATTATCTATGATTCTGCGTTTTTAGTTTTCTCGTATCCTCAATATTGTGGATGCCACAGACTTTCGTCCTTTGTGGGGCGGAAGTGGGCGGGGCGAAGTTTTGAAATATTTTTGTAGCAGTGACATATCACAGAAGTCTGGATCCAAAACATCGTTGCTCTAGCTTTTATAGTCTTTGAGCACTAGGCGCTGAAGGGGACGGACAGACGGACGGACGGACAGACGGACAGACGGACAGACAGACAGACAGACAGGGCCCAATCGACTCGGCTATTGATGCTGATCAAGAATATATATACTTTATGGGGTCGGAAACGATTCCTTCTGGACGTTACACACATCCACTTTTACCACAAATCTAATATACCCCAATACTCATTTTGAGTATCGGGTATAAATATTACAATAATATAATTACACATTTATTTCCTTATTTTAAACAGGTTGAAGTCGGTTCTCGACTTCATTGTTTATTATAACTAAAATAATGATGTATCTAAACATACGATATAAGAACGAGGGGAACGTTGTGAGTTGCTGCGGACACCGCAACTCTACGGTTATACCCGATACTAAGTCAGTATGGCTCTGCTCCGGCAGACGCCGCTAATATTGAACGACACGACAAAGAGTGCAAGCGAGAGAGACAGAAAATCAGTCTGCCGTAGCCACGGCAAATTGATTTGTTCCTATTGGCTATAAAAATGATCTGATCTGATCCAGATTCAGCAATCTGATAGATATGGTCATTATCTATGATTATGCGTTCTCGAATGTGCAATATTGTGGATGCAACAGATTTTCGTCCTTTGTGTGGGCGGAAGGGGGTGGGGCGAAATTTTGAGATACACGTTTTATAGTAAGATCTAACAGGAGTGCGGATACCAAATTTGATTACTCTAGCCTTAATAGTCTCTGAGATTTTTGAATATCCCCAGATTTTCGTCCTTTGCGGGGGCGGAAGGGGGTGTGGCGAAATTTTGAAACAAACTTGTCTCGGTCCGATATATTAGGAGTGTGGATACCAAATTTGGTTACTCTAGCTTTTGTAGTCTCTGAGATCTAGGCGCTAATGTTTTACTCTAAGCAAAGCCGCCAATGCTACGTGTGTGTTAGAGAGAGACAGGGCGAGAAAAAATGAAATTGTTTTCTTGATGCTGGCTATAATAATAATACGATCCAATTCAGATTCCGCAGTCTTAAAGATATGGTCATTCTCTACAATTGTACGTTTTTGGTTTTTTCATATCTTTAAAATTGTGAATGCCACAGATTTTCGTCCTTTGTGGGGGCGGAAGTGGGCGGGGCGAAGTTTTGAAATATTTTTGTAGCAGTGACATATCACAGAAGTCTGGATCCAAAACATCGTTGCTCTAGCTCTTATAGTCTTTGAGCACTAGGCGCTGAAGGGGACGGACAGACGGACGGACGGACAGGCGGACAGACGGACAGACGGACAGACGGACAGACGGACAGACAGACAGACAGACAGGGCCCAATCGACTCGGCTATTGATGCTGATCAAGAATATATATACTTTATGGGGTCGGAAACGATTCCTTCTGGACGTTACACACATCCACTTTTACCACAAATCTAATATACCCCAATACTCATTTTGAGTATACTAAAATAAATATGCATAAATATAAATGGAATTGGTTTTACATATATTTCAAATCAATTGTAAATTTTCGACGGGAATGTGCATAGCAAATTTCATTTGGACGTTGACAGGCAATGACTGCATCTTTCAAGAGGCGATGCAATTACTGCACCGTCAAGTGGCCCGTGTGACACCAGCAGAAGGCTGTTACGCGAGCATGCAGGAAAGATAGCTGTTAGACTAATATTCGAGGAAGATTAGCATTAAAGTGTCTAAGAGAACTATGCATTCAAAATAAAAACGAGGGGGAACGTTGTGAGTTGCTGCGGACACCGCAACTCTACGGTTATACCCGATACTAAGTCAATATGGCTCTCCTCCGGCAGACGCCGCTAATATTAAACGACACGACAAAGAGTGCGTGCGAGTTAGACAGAAAATCAGTCTGAGCGTGACGTCGGGCGCTGCGTAGCCACTGCAAATTGATTTGTTCCTATTGGCTATAAAAATGATCTGATCTGATCCAGATTCAGCAATCTGATATATATGATCATTATCTATGATTCTGCGTTTTTAGTTTTCTCGAATGTGCAATATTGTGGATGCAACAGATTTTCGTCCTTTGTGTGGGCGAAATTTTGAGATACACGTTTTATAGTAAGATCTAACAGGAGTGCGGATACCAAATTTGGTTACTCTACCCTTAATAGTCTCTGAGATTTTTGAATATCCCCAGATTTTCGTCCTTTGCGGGGGCGGAAGGGGGTGTGGCGAAATTTTGAAACAAACTCGTCTCGGTCCGATATATTAGGAGTGTGGATACCAAATTTGGTTGCTCTAGCTTTTATAGTCTCTGACATCTAGGCGCTAATGTTTTACTCTAAGCAAAGCCGCCTATGCTACGTGTGTGTTAGAGAGAGACAGGGCGAGAAAAAATGAAATTGTTTTATTGATGCTGGCTATAATAATAATACGATCCAATTCAGATTCCGCAGTCTTAAAGATATGGTCATTCTCTACAATTCTACGTTTTTGGTTTTTTCATATCTTTAAAATTGTGAATGCCACAGATTTTCGTCCTTTGTGGGGGCGGAAGTGGGCGGGGCGAAGTTTTGAAATATTTTTGTAGCAGTGACATATCACAGAAGTCTGGATCCAAAACATCGTTGCTCTCGCTCTTATAGTCTTTGAGCACTAGGCGCTGAAGGGGACGGACAGACGGACAGACAGAAATGGCTCAATCGACTCGGCTATTGATGCTGATCAAGAATATATATACTTTATGGGGTCGGAAACGATTCCTTCTAGACGTTACACACATCCACTTTTACCACAAATCTAATATACCCCAATACTCATTTTGAGTATCGGGTATAAATACCACTACAATTACTAATTACTAGAAAGGTGTGTAAGGATTAGTAATTTAATAAGAGGAAGAGAATAAGTGGTGGATATAATATGGTAGAGGGAATTATAATCCGAGCATAAGACCCTAAACGGTTCATGCAAGGAATAATTCGATCTACAAAGTGGAAGAAACAACGGTATAAAATTTCTAGTCAGTCTAATAGGAATCGTGAAGTATATGCGGCTCAACAGATCAGGGCTGTCTATGTCACCCCTGATCAAGTTGTGCATAAATATCAGACCAAGCTTTTTGCTACGGTTAACTAAGGATGGGAGGCTTACTAATAGTAGTCTACTAGAGTAAGATGGGAGTCTTACACCGGCATCCCAGTTAAGGCCCCGCAGAGCAAAGAGTAAAAAGTTTTTCTGTACTGATTCTATACGGTCCTGGTGTACTTTGTACAGAGGGCACCATACACAGGAGCCGTACTCTAAAATCGGACGAACTAACGAAGTATAGAGAGTCTTTGTTATACAGGCGTCGTCAAATTCTTTTGACCACCTCTTTATAAACCCAAGCACGCCCATGGCCTTATTTACCATGGTAGAAATGTGTTCGGAAAACTTTAACTTTGCGTCTAATAAGACACCAAGATCATTCAACAGGGTAATTCCCTCAAGAGAACCGCCACATAGAGTATAGGGAGCCAACAAGGGGCTAGAACGATGAAATGTCATTACTTTGCATTTCGCGGCATTAAGTTGTAACAAATTTGCACAACACCATGACTGAAAGTTATTGAGATCGGATTGCAATCGAGAATGAAATGAAATGTCCTTATACTGGACACAGAGTTTAACATCATCCGCATACATAAGTACTCGAGAATATGTTAATACTGAAGGCAAGTCATTAATAAAGAGTGTGAAGAGTAAGGGGCCTAGATGGCTGCCCTGTGATACTCCCGAAGAAACCTTTACTGGTGAAGAGAGGGAGTTTTTGAAGAGGACTCTTTGAGACCTGAAACAAAGATAGCTAGAAATCCATCTCAGGAGGTTGGGCGGAAACCCTAAAAGGTCAAGTTTATGTGCTAGAAGGGAATGGTTTACAGAGTCGAATGCTTTACTGAAGTCGGTGTAAATTACATCCGTCTGTAAGTTACCTTGAAAGCCTTTAATAATGAAAGAGGTAAACTCTAACAAGTTCGTGGCGGTTGATCGCCGCCTTATAAATCCATGCTGAGTTGGAGATCAATGGACAAGGTGAATAGTTTAAGCAAAGGTCCACACAGAGCCTCGGCGCAGTACCTGAGTACACAACCTGGAACCCCGTCTGGACCCGGTGAAGATCATGAAGTAGGGAATATTCATTTAACAAGGGACTGAAAATGCCGTTCGACCTCGGTAATCCGTATGGGTACGGATGACCAGAGTAGCTTTCCTCAGAATAGGTGGTTTGGAGAAATTGGGCAAAAAGATCGGCAATTACCTGATCATTATTTGCCGACGTATTACAAAATGATAGCGCGGATGGGTGTGCGGACGTTCTACGCTTACTGTTTACGAAGCAGTAAAACTGTTTAGAGTCCTGAGAAAAACGTATTCTGCATCGAGATAGGTAGTTCTTATAGCATTGAGCATTAAGAACTGAAAAGTTTGACCGAGCTATTACATAGCGAGAGTGAGAAGTAGGAGAACCAACTACTTGAAATTTTATATAAAGTCTTGATTTAAAGTTCTTTAGACTAGATAACTCTTTGGTAAACCAAGGGGGCTTTCCAGATCTAATCGGACAAGAAAGCGGGACACAAGAATCAAAAAATGTGCCAAGAGCATTGAAAAAAATGGTTGTGCCTTTTATGACATCAGTGCACAAGTACAAAGCGGACCAATCAAAATCCCTAATGAGGTTATTAAGCTTCGCAAAATCGGTTTTACGAAAGCAGTGGACACTTTCAGGTAGCCTACTCGACCGATCTAATACAGTTGGTCCTATATCTAGCCACTCTTCGAAAGTTAGGTGTGTTGCATAATTAATTCTTCTAATATATTCCGTTCGATATAATTTATTTTGAAATTTTGAAATGTTTTTGTATACGGACATTTTGTGGAAGTTTGCTTGAAATTTCCTTTTGTACATTCGTCATTTATTTTCTGTTTTGTTTCTTTAACAAATACTTCTTCATTTTGAATATAATATTTGTTGTTGGAGATTATTAAAATTTCATTAGTGTCTGATTTTAGCCACGTGGAAATTTTAATGCTCAATATTTTCTCAGAATTAATCTGTTCCAGATAATCTTGTTTTAGTAATTTCGGATTAAATATACCAAGCCTAGTTAACTGCATACCTAATTCTATATCTTCAATGTATTCAGTAAAGTGTTGTAGGTTAAATATCAAAATTTCTATATATTCCTATTCCTATCTTTTTCTTCGTTTAATTGGTTTATTATGTTTATTCCATTTTTTACTGCTTCTATTGCCAAATTGAATTCATTCATCTAAACGCTGTGGCTTGGTAGATTCTCTATTTTCTGTTCTACGTCGTCTAGGCATCTGGCAGATTTCGTGATTTTGTGTGGACGTTGACATGCAATGACTGCATCTTTCAAGAGGCGATGCAGTTACTGCACCGTCAAGTGGCCCGTGTGACACCAGCAGAAGGCTGTTACGCGCGGATCCCAGGCAAAACGCAGCCCTCCTCCCGCCCAACCGACCGAGGGGCGCTGCCGCATGACGCGCGGTGCGTAGCCGCACCAAACGCGAACATGCAAGAAAGATAGCTATTAGACTAACATTCGAGGAAAATTAGTACTAAACTTACTAAGAAACTAAGCATGCAATCAAAGTACACTACAGTTACTAATTAATAGAAAGGTGTGTAAGGATTAATAATTTAATAAGAGGAAGAGAATTCGTGGTGGATATAATATGGTAGAGGGAATTATAATCCGAGCATAAGATCCTAAACGGTTCATGCAAGGAATAATTCGATCTACAAAGTGGAAGGAACAACGGTATAAAATTTCTAGTCAGTCTAATAGGAATCGTGAAGTTTATGCGGCTCAACAGATCAGGGCTGTCTATGTCACCCCTGATCAAGTTGTGCATAAATATCACACCAAGTATTTTTCTACGGTTAACTAAGGATGGGAGGTTTACTAATAGTAGTCTACTAGAGTAAGATGGGAGTCTTACACCCGCATCCCAGTTAAGGCCCCGCAGAGCAAAGAGTAAAAAGTTTTTCTGTACTGATTCTATACGGTCCTGGTGTACTTTGTACTGAGGGCACCATACACAGGAGCCGTATTCTAAGATCGGACGAACAAGCGAGGTATAGAGAGTCTTTGTTATATAGGGGTCGTCAAATTCCTTTGACCACCTCTTTATAAACCCAAGCACGCCCATGGCCTTATTTACCATGGTAGAAATGTGTTCGGATCATCCACCAGGGTAATTCTCTCAAGAGAACCACCAAATAGGGTGTAGGGAGCCAACAAAGGGCTAGAACGATGAAATGTCATAACTTTGCATTTCGAGGCATTAAGGTGTAACAAGTTTGCACAACACCATGACTGAAAGTTATTGAGATCGGATTGCAAGCGAGAATGAAATGAAATGTCCTTGTACTGGACACAGAGTTTAACATCATCCGCATACATAAGTACTCGAGAGTATGTTAATACTGAAGGTAAGTCATTAATAAAGAGTGTGAAGAGTAAGGGGCCTAGATGGCTGCCCGCTCGACAGCTTGGTCAAACGTTTCTGGGAGTTGGAAAATGTTCCAAATGCATCCATAGAAGGACTGTATACCCCCGAAGAAACTATGTGTGAAAAATCCTTTGTCGACACTATCACACGTCTACCCTCCGGTCGATTGCAAGTTTCTTTGCCATTTAAGTCTAGCCCGACATCTCTCGGTTCGTCGTTTGAGACAGCCAGAAGACCATTTTTGTCTTTAGAAAGGCGATTATGCCAAAAACCTACCATAAAATCGATGTTTATGGACTTTATGGAGGAATACCTGTCGTTAGGCCATATGACTGCAATGCAAAACTCAATCCCGGCAGAGCCGCATTGTTTCATCCCGTATCAATGCGTGGAACGACCACAAAGTACATCCACTAAGCTTAGAGTAGTGTTCGATGCGTCGTGCAAAACAACGAGTCAAGTCTCGCTCAATGATTTACTCATGGTTGGAGCAACCATCCGGCCGTGCCTATACGCAACTTTGTTAAGATTTCGGTGTCGCAAATTCGCTCTTACAGCAGACTTTACAAAAATGTACCGTCAAGTCGAACTTGATGAGGCGCATCGCAAATTCCAATTAATTATTTGGAGACTTGCAAGTTCGGATCCCTTGCAAGTGTTTCGTCTCAATACGGTAACTTATGGCACGGCCAGCGCACCATTTTTTGCTGTCAGGTGCTTGAAGTATCTAAGCGAAACTCATTTAAATTCGCATCCACTTGGCCCAAAGTCTCTTGCTTCAGATTTCTATGTTGACGATCTTCTTACAGGCGCAGACACGAAATCCGAACTACGGATATTGCGTCAACAGCTAGTTGAAATCCTAGAGCCAGCCGGATTTGTGCTGACGAAGTGGACTGCTAATTGTCAACTAGGTGACAGTCAGAAAGAGAATCTGGTTATTTCGAGTGGAGATCAGCAAGATTGCAAAACTCTTGGACTGATTTGGAACCCACAGGCAGACATTTTCAAGTACTGTCTGAAACCAATAGTCTCGTCCGAAACCACAACCAATAGAGTAATGTTATCCGTCATGTCCGGTGATTACTAATGCAAAAATCTGCTTGCAGGAAATTTGGCTTTTGAGCCTTGGTTGGGACAATCCCATTCCCTGAAAAATTCAACAAAGATGGGAGTCGATGGTTTCGGACATGCAAAGGTTGCATGAAGTCACCATTCCACGTTTTGTAGAAGCTAGCACAAGCACTCGATGTCAAATACATGGGTTTGCAGATGCGTCCACGCGAGCATACGGCTGCTACATCTACGTTCGTGTGTCCCATTCAAATGGAGTGTCCGTTAACTTATTAACGGCAAAGTCAAGGGTGGCACCCTTAAAGACAAAAACAATCCCAAGATTAGAGCTATGTGCCGCTCAGCTGTTGGCAAAGTTGTGGGAGGAAGTTCGATCTATTATTGATTGCCCCGTAGAGAAGGTTATATTGTGGTCATATTCGGAAGTGGTTCTACATTGGCTGCAAACTCATCCCTCCCAGTTAACAACATTTGTTTCAAATCGAGTTGCAGAGATACAGGAAATCACTTCGACTGCCTCATGGAGACATGTACCCACCAAAGAAAATCCTGCAGGTCCAGTATATCGGGGATTATCAGTAGCAGACTTAGATTCACTATTATGGTTTAACGGCCCGTCATTCCTGCAACAAAATGCCATGGATTGGCCTCAAAATCTTCATTTACGTTTGACAGAAGCGGACGCGTCATTAGAGAAGAAGAAGGTAGCCACTTCGCTTGTCGCGGCCGATGGCGAACACAATCCCATCCTCACCCTAATAGAAAACTCAGCATCATATATGAAAGTGGTTGGCACAATTGCATATATCGGCCGGTTCATAAATAAAAGGAAAGGAGTAACTTGGAGTAGTACTTGTCCGTCATCAGAAGAGCTCGGCGCAGCGTTTCTAGCAGCAGTTGAAGCTGTTCAAAGAGACGCATTCTCGCAGGAGATTGACAAAATAAAAAAGTCATCAAAGTTGCAGGCATCACTTCAAAAACTAACTACCTTCATTTCGGAAGAACAAGTGGGCTCATGCTCGTTTTCGTTGGTTCGAGTAGGTGGTCGCCTATTAAACGCTCCTCTAGCCCATAGTACAAAATTTCCACTGTTAATGCCAAAAAATTGTAGATTTGTTACCATCTGTTGTGCCTCCAGAATATTTGAATGTATGGGTGCACACGCATTCTCACGTACTTTGCGTGTGTCTGTTCTAGGATTGCTGGCCGCTAGAACTGAAATTTAAGTCTGGTTCTTATTTCGGGTCTTTTGATGAACTGACCTACCGCCACAAAATAAATGATGAATGGGCAGGGGGTGGGGGTATGGTACACTAGGGCGCGGGAAATAAAATAAAAGCTGTTATTTGTTTGATTTGTATTACAAAATATAAACGAGGGGGAACGTTGTGAGTTGCTGCGGACACCGCAACTCTACAGTTATACCAGATACTTAGTCAGTATGGCTCTCCTCCGGCAGACGCCGCTAATATTGAACGACACGACAAAGAGTGCGTGCGAGAGAGACAGAAAATCAGTCTGAGCGTGACGTCGGGCGCTGCGTAGCCAGTGCAAATTGATTTGTTCCTTTTGGCTATAAAAATGATATGATCTGACCCAGATTCAGCAATCTGATAGATATGATCATTATCTATGATTCTGCGTTTTTAGTTTTCTCGTATCCTCAATATTGTGGAAGCCACAGACTTTCGTCCTTTGTGGGGGCGGAAGTGGGCGGGGCGAAGTTTTGAAATATTTTTGTAGCAGTGACATATCACAGAAGTCTGGATCCTAAACATCGTTGCTCTAGCTCTTATAGTCTTTGAGCACTAGGCGCTGAAGGGGACGGACGGACGGACAGACGGACAGACGGACAGACGGACAGACAGACAGACAGACAGGGCCCAATCGACTCGGCTATTGATGCTGATCAATAATATATATACTTTATGGGGTCGGAAACGATTCCTTCTGGACGTTACACACATCCACTTTTACCACAAATCTAATATACCCCAATACTCATTTTGAGTATCGGGTATAAATATATATATACTAAAATAAATATGCATAAATATAAATGGAATTGGTTTTACATATATTTCAAATCAATTGTAAATTTTCGACGGGAATGTGCATAGCAAATTTCATTTGGACGTTGACAGGCAATGACTGCATCTTTCAAGAGGCGATGCAATTACTGCACCGTCAAGTGGCCCGTGTGACACCAGCAGAAGGCTGTTACGCGAGCATGCAGGAAAGATAGCTGTTAGACTAATATTCGGGGAAGATTAGCATTAAAGTGTCTAAGAGAACTATGCATTCAAAATAAAAACGAGGGGGAACGTTGTGAGTTGCTGCGGACACCGCAACTCTACGGTTATACCCGATACTAAGTCAATATGGCTCTCCTCCGGCAGACGCCGCTAATATTAAACGACACGACAAAGAGTGCGTGCGAGTTAGACAGAAAATCAGTCTGAGCGTGACGTCGGGCGCTGCGTAGCCACTGCAAATTGATTTGTTCCTATTGGCTGTAAAAATGATCTGATCTGATCCAGATAATCTGATAATCTGATATATATGATCATTATCTATGATTCTGCGTTTTTAGTTTTCTCGAATGTGCAATATTGTGGATGCAACAGATTTTCGTCCTTTGTGTGGGCGAAATTTTGAGATACACGTTTTATAGTAAGATCTAACAGGAGTGCGGATACCAAATTTGGTTACTCTAGCCTTAATAGTCTCTGAGATTTTTGAATATCCCCAGATTTTCGTCCTTTGCGGGGGCGGAAGGGGGTGTGGCGAAATTTTGAAACAAACTCGTCTCAGTCCGATACATTAGGAGTGTGGATACCAAATTTGGTTGCTCTAGCTTTTGTAGTCTCTGAGATCTTGGCGCTAATGTTTTACTCTAAGCAAAGCCGCCTATGCTACGTGTGTGTTAGAGAGAGACAGGGCGAGAAAAAATGAAATTGTTTTCTTGATGCTGGCTATACTAATAATACGATCCAATTCAGATTCCGCAGTCTTAAAGATATGGTCATTCTCTACAAGTCTACGTTTTTGGTTTTCTCATATCTTTAAAATTGTGGATGCCACAGATTTTCGTCCTTTCGGGCGGGGCGAAGTTTTGAAATATTTTTGTAGCAGTGACATATCACAGAAGTCTGGATCCAAAACATCGTTGCTCTAGCTCTTATAGTCTTTGAGCACTAGGCGCTGAAGGGGACGGACAGACGGACAGACGGACGGACGGACAGACAGACAGGGCTCAATCGACTCGGCTATTGATGCTGATCAAGAATATATATACTTTATGGGGTCGGAAACGATTCCTTCTGGACGTTACACACATCCACTTTTACCACAAATCTAATATACCCCAATACTCATTTTGAGTATAGGGTATAAATACCACTACAATTACTAATTACTAGAAAGGTGTGTAAGGATTAGTAATTTAATAAGAGGAAGAGAATAAGTGGTGGATATAATATGGTAGAGGGAATTATAATCCGAGCATAAGACCCTAAACGGTTCATGCAAGGAATAATTCGATCTACAAAGTGGAAGAAACAACGGTATAAAATTTCTAGTCAGTCTAATAGGAATCGTGAAGTTTATGCGGCTCAACAGATCAGGGCTGTCTATGTCACCCCTGATCAAGTTGTGCATAAATATCAGACCAAGCTTTTTGCTACGGTTAACTAAGGATGGGAGGCTTACTAATAGTAGTCTACTAGAGTAAGATGGGAGTCTTACACCGGCATCCCAGTTAAGGCCCCGCAGAGCAAAGAGTAAAAAGTTTTTCTGTACTGATTCTATACGGTCCTGGTGTACTTTGTACAGAGGGCACCATACACAGGAGCCGTACTCTAAAATCGGACGAACTAACGAAGTATAGAGAGTCTTTGTTATACAGGCGTCGTCAAATTCTTTTGACCACCTCTTTATAAACCCAAGCACGCCCATGGCCTTATTTACCATGGTAGAAATGTGTTCGGAAAACTTTAACTTTGCGTCTAATAAGACACCAAGATCATTCAACAGGGTAATTCCCTCAAGAGAACCGCCACATAGAGTATAGGGAGCCAACAAGGGGCTAGAACGATGAAATGTCATTACTTTGCATTTCGCGGCATTAAGTTGTAACAAATTTGCACAGCACCATGACTGAAAGTTATTGAGATCGGATTGCAAGCGAGAATGAAATGAAATGTCCTTATACTGGACACAGAGTTTAACATCATCCGCATACATAAGTACTCGAGAATATGTTAATACCGAAGGCAAGTCATTAATAAAGAGTGTGAAGAGTAAGGGGCCTAGATGGCTGCCCTGTGATACTCCCGAAGAAACCTTTACTGGTGAAGAGAGGGAGTTTTTGAAGAGGACTCTTTGAGACCTGAAACAAAGATAGCTAGAAATCCATCTCAGGAGGTTGGGCGGAAACCCTAAAAGGTCAAGTTTATGTGCTAGAAGGGAATGGTTTACAGAGTCGAATGCTTTACTGAAGTCGGTGTAAATTACATCCGTCTGTAAGTTACCTTGAAAGCCTTTAATAATGAAAGAGGTAAACTCTAACAAGTTCGTGGTGGTTGATCGCCGCCTTATAAATCCATGCTGAGTTGGAGATCAATGGACAAGGTGAATAGTTTAAGCAAAGGTCCACACAGAGCCTCGGCGCAGTACCTGAGTACACAACCTGGAACCCCGTCTGGACCCGGTGAAAACACCGGCTTAACTAGTCGAAGATCATGAAGTAGGGAATATTCATTTAACAAGGGACTGAAAATGCCGTTCGACCTCGGTAATCCGTATGGGTACGGATGACCAGAGTAGCTTTCCTCAGAATAGGTGGTTTGGAGAAATTGGGCAAAAAGATCGGCAATTACCTGATCATTATTTGCCGACGTATTACAAAATGATAGCGCGGATGGGTGTGCGGACGTTCTACGCTTACTGTTTACGAAGCAGTAAAACTGTTTAGAGTCCTGAGAAAAACGTATTCTGCATCGAGATAGGTAGTTCTTATAGCATTGAGCATTAAGAACTGAAAATTTTGACCGAGCTATTACATAGCGAGAGAGAGAAGTAGGAGAACCAACTACTTGAAATTTTATATAAAGTCTTGATTTAAAGTTCTTTAGACTAGATAACTCTTTGGTAAACCAAGGGGGTTTTCCAGATCTAATCGGACAAGAAAGCGGGACACAAGAATCAAAAAATGTGCCAAGAGCATTGAAAACGAGGGGGAACGTTGTGAGTTTCTGCGGAGACCGCAACTCTACAGTTATACCCGATACTAAGTCAGTATGGCTCTCCTCCGGCAGACGCCGGTTATATTAAACGACACGACAAGGAGTGCGTGCGAGAGAGACAGAAAATCAGTCTGAGCGTGACGTCGGGTGCTGCGTAGCCAGTGCAAATTGATTTGTTCCTTTTGGCTATAAAAATGATTTGATCTGATCCAGATTCAGCAATCAGATATATATGATCATTATCTATGATTCTGCGTTTTTAGTTTTCTCGTATCGTCGAAATTGTGGATGCCACAGATTTTCGCCCTTTGTGGGGGCGGAAGTGGGCGGGGCGAAGTTTTGAAATATTCTTGTAGCAGTGACATATCACAGAAGTCTGGATCCAAAAGATCGTTGCTGTCGCTCTTATAGTCTTTTAGCACTAGGCGCTGAAGGGGACGGACAGACGGACGGACGGACAGACGGACAGACAGACATGGCTCAATCGACTCGGCTATTGATGCTGATCAAGAATATATATACTTTATGGGGTCGGAAACGATTCCTTTTGGACGTTACACACATCCACTTTCACCACAAATCTAATATACCCCAATACTCATTTTGAGTATCGGGTATAAAAAGTTTTTCTGTACTGATTCTATACGGTCCTGGTGTACTTTGTACAGAGGGCACCATACACAGGAGCCGTACTCTAAAATCGGACGAACTAACGAAGTATAGAGAGTCTTTGTTATACAGGCGTCGTCAAATTCTTTTGACCACCTCTTTATAAACCCAAGCACGCCCATGGCCCTATTTACCATGGTAGAAATGTGTTCGGAAAACTTTAACTTTGCGTCTAATAAGACACCAAGATCATTCAACAGGGTAATTCCCTCAAGAGAACCGCCACATAGAGTATAGGGAGCCAACAAGGGGCTAGAACGATGAAATGTCATTACTTTGCATTTCGCGGCATTAAGTTGTAACAAATTTGCACAGCACCATGACTGAAAGTTATTGAGATCGGATTGCAAGCGAGAATGAAATGAAATGTCCTTATACTGGACACAGAGTTTAACATCATCCGCATACATAAGTACTCGAGAATATGTTAATACCGAAGGCAAGTCATTAATAAAGAGTGTGAAGAGTAAGGGGCCTAGATGGCTGCCCTGTGATACTCCCGAAGAAACCTTTACTGGTGAAGAGAGGGAGTTTTTGAAGAGGACTCTTTGAGACCTGAAACAAAGATAGCTAGAAATCCATCTCAGGAGGTTGGGCGGAAACCCTAAAAGGTCAAGTTTATGTGCTAGAAGGGAATGGTTTACAGAGTCGAATGCTTTACTGAAGTCGGTGTAAATTACATCCGTCTGTAAATTACCTTGAAAGCCTTTAATAATGAAAGAGGTAAACTCTAACAAGTTCGTGGTGGTTGATCGCCGCCTTATAAATCCATGCTGAGTTGGAGATCAATGGACAAGGTGAATAGTTTAAGCAAAGGTCCACACAGAGCCTCGGCGCAGTACCTGAGTACACAACCTGGAACCCCGTCTGGACCCGGTGAAAACACCGGCTTAACTAGTCGAAGATCATGAAGTAGGGAATATTCATTTAACAAGGGACTGAAAATGCCGTTCGACCTCGGTAATCCGTATGGGTACGGATGACCAGAGTAGCTTTCCTCAGAAAAGGTGGTTTGGAGAAATTGGGCAAAAAGATCGGCAATTACCTGATCATTATTTGCCGACGTATTACAAAATGATAGCGAGGATGGGTGTGCGGACGTTCTACGCTTACTGTTTACGAAGCAGTAAAACTGTTTAGAGTCCTGAGAAAAACGTATTCTGCATCGAGATAGGTAGTTCTTATAGCATTGAGCATTAAGAACTGAAAAGTTTGACCGAGCTATTACATAGCGAGAGAGAGAAGTAGGAGAACCAACTACTTGAAATTTTATATAAAGTCTTGATTTAAAGTTCTTTAGACTAGATAACTCTTTGGTAAACCAAGGGGGTTTTCCAGATCTAATCGGACAAGAAAGCGGGACACAAGAATCAAAAAATGTGCCAAGAGCATTGAAAACGAGGGGGAACGTTGTGAGTTGCTGCGGAGACCGCAACTCTACAGTTATACCCGATACTAAGTCAGTATGGCTCTCCTCCGGCAGACGCCGGTAATATTAAACGACACGACAAGGAGTGCGTGCGAGAGAGACAGAAAATCAGTCTGAGCGTGACGTCGGGTGCTGCGTAGCCAGTGCAAATTGATTTGTTCCTTTTGGCTATAAAAATGATTTGATCTGATCCAGATTCAGCAATCTGATATATATGATCATTATCTATGATTCTGCGTTTTTAGTGCCCAATTCTTACAAACCACCTATTCTGAGGAAAGCTACTCTGGTCATCCGTACCCATACGGTTTACCGAGGTCGAACGGCATTTTCAGTCCCTTGTTAAATGAATGTTCCCTACTTCATGATCTTCGACTTGTTAAGCCGGTGTTTTCACCGGGTCCAGACGGGGTTCCAGGTTGTGTACTCAGGTACTGCGCCGAGGCTCTGTGTGGACCTTTGCTTAAACTATTCACCCTATCCATTGATTCTTCTTGCTTCCCCCCGATCTAGAAGGAATCGTTTATAATTCCTCTCCATAAAAAAGGTAGCAAGTCTGATGCAAAAAATTATAGAGGTATAGCAAAGTTATCCGCTATTCCTAAAATGTTTGAGAAGGTTTTAACTCCGCACTTGCAACATCTCTGCAAGTCACTTATATCTCCAACTCAGCATGGATTTATAAGGCGGCGATCAACCACCACGAACTTGTTAGAGTTTACCTCTTTCATTATTAAAGGCTTTCAAGGTAACTTACAGACGGATGTAATTTACACCGACTTCAGTAAAGCATTCGACTCTGTAAACCATTCCCTTCTAGCACATAAACTTGACCTTTTAGGGTTTCCGCCCAACCTCCTGAGATGGATTTCTAGCTATCTTTGTTTCAGGTCTCAAAGAGTCCTCTTCAAAAACTCCCTCTCTTCACCAGTAAAGGTTTCTTCGGGAGTATCACAGGGCAGCCATCTAGGCCCCTTACTCTTCACACTCTTTATTAATGACTTGCCTTCGGTATTAACATATTCTCGAGTACTTATGTATGCGGATGATGTTAAACTCTGTGTCCAGTATAAGGACATTTCATTTCATTCTCGCTTGCAATCCGATCTCAATAACTTTCAGTCATGGTGCTGTGCAAATTTGCTACAACTTAATGCCGCGAAATGCAAAGTAATGACATTTCATCGTTCTAGCCCCTTGTTGGCTCCCTATACTCTATGTGGCGGTTCTCTTGAGGGAATTACCCTGTTGAATGATCTTGGTGTCTTATTAGACGCAAAGTTAAAGTTTTCCGAACACATTTCTACCATGGTAAATAGGGCCATGGGCGTGCTTGGGTTTATAAAGAGGTGGTCAAAAGAATTTGACGACGCCTGTATAACAAAGACTCTCTATACTTCGTTAGTTCGTCCGATTTTAGAGTACGGCTCCTGTGTATGGTGCCCTCTGTACAAATTACACCAGGACCGTATAGAATCAGTACAGAAAAACTTTTTACTCTTTGCTCTGCGGGGCCTTAACTGGGATGCCGGTGTAAGACTCCCATCTTACTCTAGTAGACTACTATTAGTAAGCCTCCCATCCTTAGTTAACCGTAGCAAAAAGCTTGGTCTGATATTTATGCACAACTTGATCAGGGGTGACATAGACAGCCCTGATCTGTTGAGCCGCATAAACTTCACGATTCCTATTAGACTGACTAGAAATTTTATACCGTTGTTTCTTCCACTTTGTAGATCGAATTATTCCTTGCATGAACCGTTTAGGGTCTTATGCTCGGATTATAATTCCCTCTACCATATTATATCCACCACTTATTCTCTTCCTCTTATTAAATTACTAATCCTTACACACCTTTCTAGTAATTAGTAATTGTAGTGGTATTTATACCCTATACTCAAAATGAGTATTGGGGTATATTAGATTTGTGGTAAAAGTGGATGTGTGTAACGTCCAGAAGGAATCGTTTCCGACCCCATAAAGTATATATATTCTTGATCAGCATCAATAGCCGAGTCGATTGAGCCCTGTCTGTCTGTCCGTCCGTCCGTCTGTCCGTCTGTCCGTCTGTCCGTCCCCTTCAGCGCCTAGTGCTCAAAGACTATAAGAGCTAGAGCAACGATGTTTTGGATCCAGACTTCTGTGATATGTCACTGCTACAAAAATATTTCAAAACTTCGCCCCGCCCGAAAGGACGAAAATCTGTGGCATCCACAATTTTAAAGATATGAGAAAACCAAAAACGTAGACTTGTAGAGAATGACCATATCTTTAAGACTGCGGAATCTGAATTGGATCGTATTATTAGTATAGCCAGCATCAAGAAAACAATTTCATTTTTTCTCGCCCTGACTCTCTCTAACACACACGTAGCATAGGCGGCTTTGCTTAGAGTAAAACATTAGCGCCAAGATCTCAGAGACTACAAAAGCTAGAGCAACCAAATTTGGTATCCACACTCCTAATATATCGGACTGAGACGAGTTTGTTTCAAAATTTCGCCACACCCCCTTCCGCCCCCGCAAAGGACGAAAATCTGGGGATATTCAAAAATCTCAGAGACTATTAAGGCTAGAGTAACCAAATTTGGTATCCGCACTCCTGTTAGATCTTACTATAAAACGTGTATCTCAAAATTTCGCCCACACAAAGGACGAAAATCTGTTGCATCCACAATATTGCACATTCGAGAAAACTAAAAACGCAGAATCATAGATAATGATCATATATATCAGATCGCTGAATCTGGATCAGATCAGATCATTTTTATAGCCAATAGGAACAAATCAATTTGCACTGGCTACGCAGCACCCGCCGTCACGCTCAGACTGATTTTCTGTCTCTCTCGCACGCACTCCTTGTCGTGTCGTTTAATATTACCGGCGTCTGCCGGAGGAGAGCCATACTGACTTAGTATCGGGTATAACTGTAGAGTTGCGGTCTCCGCAGCAACTCACAACGTTCCCCCTCGTTTTGAATATAATATTTGTTGTTGGAGATTATTAAAATTTCATTAGTGTCTGATTTTAGCCAAGTGGAAATTTTAATGCTCAATATTTTCTCAGAATTAATCTGTTCCAGATAATCTTGTTTTAGTAATTTCGGATTAAATATACCAAGCCTAGTTAACTGCATACCTAATTCTATATCTTCAATGTATTCAGTAAAGTGTTGTAGGTTAAATATCAAAATTTCTATATATTCCTATTCCTATCTTTTTCTTCGTTTAATTGGTTTATTATGTTTATTACATTTTTTACTGCTTCTATTGCCAAATTGAATTCATTCATCTAAACGCTGTGGCTTGGTAGATTCTCTATTTTCTGTTCTACGTCGTCTAGGCATCTGGCAGATTTCGTGATTTTAAAATCGATTTCCTCGTACCATCCAGAAAAGTCGGTTCCTTAATGGATGCTACTGAGAGCTATCCACTGGCTGATCCAGTCTCTTACAAGCCACAAAAAGTTGATCTGCTATTAGATGCAGACGCCTTTTTGATATCTTAAGTAATGGTCAAGTAAAACAGGGCAGAGAGGCACTAACCTTACAAAACACTGTTTTTGGGTGGATGGTGTCTGGACGTTGCAAGTCCAAAGGCCCTCAAGCCACATTAACTTGCTCTATGGTGAGCACAGTTCAAGAAGCCTGCCCGCTCGACAGCTTGGTCAAACGTTTCTGGGAGTTGGAAAATGTTCCAAATGCATCCATAGAAGGACTGTATACCCCGAAGAAACTATGTGTGAAAAATCCTTTGTCGACACTATCACACGTATCACACTGAGGCGCATCGCAAATTCCAATTAATTATTTGGAGACTTGCAAGTTCGGATCCCTTGCAAGTGTTTCGTCTCAATACGGTAACTTATGGCACGGCCAGCGCACCATTTTTTGCTGTCAGGTGCTTGAAGTATCTAAGCGAAACTCATTTAAATTCGCATCCACTTGGCCCAAAGTCTCTTGCTTCAGATTTCTATGTTGACGATCTTCTTACAGGCGCAGACACGAAATCCGAACTACGGATATTGCGTCAACAGCTAGTTGAAATCCTAGAGCCAGCCGGATTTGTGCTGACGAAGTGGACTGCTAATTGTCAACTAGGTGACAGTCAGAAAGAGAATCTGGTTATTTCGAGTGGAGATCAGCAAGATTGCAAAACTCTTGGACTGATTTGGAACCCACAGGCAGACATTTTCAAGTACTGTCTGAAACCAATAGTCTCGTCCGAAACCACAACCAAGAGAGTAATGTTATCCGTCATGTCCGGTGATTACTAATGCAAAAATCTGCTTGCAGGAAATTTGGCTTTTGAGCCTTGGTTGGGACAATCCCATTCCCTGAAAAATTCAACAAAGATGGGAGTCGATGGTTTCGGACATGCAAAGGTTGCATGAAGTCACCATTCCACGTTTTGTAGGAGCTAGCACAAGCACTCGATGTCAAATACATGGGTTTGCAGATGCGTCCACGCGAGCATACGGCTGCTACATCTACGTTCGTGTGTCCCATTCAAATGGAGTGTCCGTTAACTTATTAACGGCAAAGTCAAGGGTGGCACCCTTAAAGACAAAAACAATCCCAAGATTAGAGCTATGTGCCGCTCAGCTGTTGGCAAAGTTGTGGGAGGAAGTTCGATCTATTATTGATTGCCCCGTAGAGAAGGTTATATTGTGGTCATATTCGGAAGTGGTTCTACATTGGCTGCAAACTCATCCCTCCCAGTTAACAACATTTGTTTCAAATCGAGTTGCAGAGATACAGGAAATCACTTCGACTGCCTCATGGAGACATGTACCCACCAAAGAAAATCCTGCAGGTCCAGTATATCGGGGATTATCAGTAGCAGACTTAGATTCACTATTATGGTTTAACGGCCCGTCATTCCTGCAACAAAATGCCATGAATTGGCCTCAAAATCTTCATTTACGTTTGACAGAAGCGGACGCGTCATTAGAGAAGAAGAAGGTAGCCACTTCGCTTGTCGCGGCCGATGGCGAACACAATCCCATCCTCACCCTAATAGAAAACTCATCATCATATATGAAAGTGGTTGGCATAATTGCATATATCGGCCGGTTCATAAAGAAAAGGAAAGGAGTAACTTGGAGTAGTACTTGTCCGTCATCAGAAGAGCTCGGCGCAGCGTTTCTAGCAGCAGTTGAAGCTGTTCAAAGAGACGCATTCTCGCAGGAGATTGACAAAATAAAAAAGTCATCAAAGTTGCAGGCATCACTTCAAAAACTAACTACCTTCATTTCGGAAGAACAAGTGGGCTCATGCTCGTTTTCGTTGGTTCGAGTAGGTGGTCGCCTATTAAACGCTCCTCTAGCCCATAATGCAAAATTTCCACTGTTAATGCCAAAAAATTGTAGATTTGTTACCCTCTATCTTACCTATTTGCATCGAGCCAATTGTCACGCTGGACCCCGTGCACTAGTGGGATTCCTAAGACAGTCCATGTGGCTGATAAATGCACGAAGAGAGTGCAGTGCCATTGTCCGGAGATGCGTACACTGTTTCCACTACAAGGCGAAGCTTCTCTCACAAATCATGGGAAACCTTCCCGCTGATCGATTGCGTGGGAATCGACCCTTCGAGATTAGAGGAGTTGATTTGTTTGGACCGGTTCGTGTATCGCTTGGGATTCGTGGCAAGCAGCCTCTTAAGATGTACATAGCAGAGTTTGTCTGCTTTGCATCTAAGGCCGTACACCTAGATATTGTAAAAGACTTGACCTCTAATACATTTATTTTGTGCTTATCCAGGTTTGTTGGACGTCGTGGGCCTCTTGTCAAGCTCTATTGCGACAGCGCCACGAATTTTGTTGGTGCAGCTCGCATGCTCATGGAGCGCATGGATGCAGTCAATGCCAAGGACGAAGCCCTCAAGGCGTATGCTGCGGCTCACAGTTTTTCGGTGGAATTCATTCCCCCGCGAGCCCCGCACATTGGAGGCCTGTGGGAGTCGGCGGTGAAGTCCGCCAAGAATCTGCTGCTCAGGGCTATGGGCAGCGCAGTGCTCAAGGAGGACGAGCTGCATACGGTTCTCGTGGACGTCGATTGCTCAATTCCAGACCACTGGTGGTCGACAGCGGCAGCCCCAATGAAGGGGAGGTGTTGACTCCAGCGCATCTACTAGTCGGCAGAACGCTAGTTTCGCTGCCGCCCGAATCAGAGCTGCCCAGACCAGACAGTAGCCTCTCATATCTGCAACGATGGCAGCTCGTGTCTGCCATCAAGCTAAGATTGGTCCAGAGATTGGTCTTCTCAGCCTTCAACAGCGAGGGAAGTGGTCCGAGGAGGTCGCCAACTTGGAGCCAGGCAGAGTGGTGGCAATTCACGAGAACAACGTGCCCCCTCAAATGTGGCTCACCGGAATAGTGGAGGAGGCAATCCCAGGAGCGGACGGGAAGGTTCGCGTGGCCGTGATTAGGACTAAGGCCGGGGTCTACAAGCGATCGATCCATCGCTTGGCGCCTATTCTAGTGGATTGAAGCCTATAGGCTGTCAACGCGGCCGATGTTAAGGCAAATCAGTTGCCTGCCTATATATATGTATATATCTATAATTATACCTAAGAGACATGTTCATACATCAACACAACACAACACAATACAACAACAACAATCACGCTCTTGAATTGTAATGTCGTGCGCTCTTATACCATGTTGTTCACCACAACGGACCTTCTACAGGTCCAAGTGAGCTTGGGAGGGCTTCATCACTCCCCCAGGCTACCGCCTGAACCTATACCATGTTGCGAACGGAGCCTATGCAAGCAGCAGCCGCTTATGAAGAGGGCGCCGCTTTAGAATAAACGCACTTATAATTGAAAGTCGATTGAGTGCACAAGTTCGATCTGTCGGTCTGTCTGATTCCAGTGTCTAATTAAACTCTCAGAAATCGTGACTAACGGCCGGCTATTTAGCACATCCAATATGTAAAATCATATTGACATATATATATTGTCATATTATATATTAAGTTAATTTCCTAATTAATTCAATGTTAACCCTTGATTAACTCTGGCAAAGTCGGCCAAAATATCATCCTTTAATTCCTTACTATTTTTATATAGTTAATATTGTTCCACAGCTACCGAAGCAGTTCATTGGGCCCAACGAGCTCGTCAGTGTTTGAATTCTGTAATGGCCATTATTTCGTATTGAATTGAAATGTTGACCTTCGTGAGTAAAAAGGCTCAGTTTTGCTATGAATTGTATTTTATATTCTTAGGTTAATGAATCTTTTGTTATATGATGAATCTCTCGAATCTTGATTAATAGAACCATTTAGAGTTAACATGAATTTTGAATAAATAACCATGATTCTTTCTAAGTACATAATGTCAATGGTACATCGAGTGATCTCTAGTGATCTCCTACAGCTATGATCACTAGATTAGATACGCGACTACCGGATTCCTTCTTGCCATCTATGCCGATCGGGGATTCAACAAAGGTAATCACCTTTTTTGTTTTTTTCTTTTGTTCGATTAAAGTAGAGTCTGTGTAAATGCACTTAGTTTTTATAATATGGCGAGCACAAGGAAGTATAGGTATAGGAAAGACCCCGGCCCCATCCGGCGAGCTGAGCCCACTAAACCCGATTCCCTTTCCTGCCGAGGCTGCAATGCCAACAATACTTAGCCAGCCGTGCCAGTACAGTATGTAGGTGTGTACTTGGCTCGGGGGTCGCGCGGTAGATCGGCCATTTAAATCGGGGGTGGAAACGTAACTAAGCTAAGCCTTATGATCTATGCTCTATGATCGTGGATCGTGGATCGTAAATCTCCCGAGCGCCCCTCCGAGCGCGCGACAGCGAGTTGGGACCGGAGCGCACGGAGTTGGCACAGTGCTCGGCAATTATTTGCTGCTGGCCTGAACATCTTCCAATTTGGTAGCTTGAACTAATAAGTTTTGGTATAATTCTTCTGTTTTTGTTACGTTAACAGTTATGTTATGATATTCATAATTGATAGGTATATTAATAGATCCAGTTTTAAATATCAGATAAAATTCAAAAATTCGTTCGTTCTCTTTCGTAGATCAGACGCGTTTTTGTTTTGCGCTCGGTGTTTTAATAAAAAGACTTTAATTAACTTCCTAACCAGCCTACAATCTGGAAATCTGTTCTATTCCGCGAATGCATGCCTTTGATTTGTGTTTAAACATCATTTAATTATACCCGATACTCAAAATGAGTATTGGGGTATATTAGATTTGTGGTAAAAGTGGATGTGTGTAACGTCCAGAAGAAATCGTTTCCGACCCCATAAAGTATATATATTCTTGATCAGCATCAATAGCCGAGTCGATTGAGCCATGTCTGTCTGTCCGTCTGTCCGTCCGTCCGTCTGTCCGTCTGTCCGTCCGTCCGTCTGTCCGTCTGTCCGTCCCCTTCAGCGCCTAGCGCTCAAAGACTATAAGAGCTAGATCAACGATGTTTTTGATCCAGACTTCTGTGATATGTCACTGCTACAAAAATATTTCAAAACTTCGCCCCGCCCACTTCCGCCCCCACAAAGAACGAAAATCTGTGGCATCCAAAATTTTAACGATACGAGAAAACCAAAAACGCAGAATCGTAAAGAATGACTATATCTCTTAGACTACAGAATCTGAATTGGATCGTATTATTATTAGAGCCAGCATCAAGAAAACAATTTCATTTTTTCTCGCCCTGTCTCTCTCTAACACACACGTAGTATAGCCGGCTTTGCTTAGAGTAAAACATTAGCGCCTAGATCTCAGAGACTACAAAGGGTAGAGCAACCAAATTTGGTATCCATACTCCTAATATATCGGACCGAGACGAGTTTGTTTCAAAATTTCGCCACACCCCCTTCCGCCCCCGCAATGGACGAAAATCTGGGAATATTCACAAATCTCAGAGACAATTAACGCTAGAGTAACCAAATTTGGTATCCAAACTCCTGTTAGATCTCACTATAAAACGTTTATCTCAAAATTTCGCCCCACACCCTTCCGCCCCCACAAAGGACGAAAATCTGTTGCATCCACAATATTGAGGATACGAGAAAACTAAAAACGCAGAATCATAGATAATGATCATATATATCAGATCGCTGAATCTGGATCAGATCAGATCATTTTTATAGCCAAAAGGAACAAATAAATTTGCACTGGCTACGCAGCACCCGACGTCACGCTCAGACTGATTTTCTGTCTCTCTCGCACGCACTCCTTGTCGTGTCGTTTAATATTAGCGGCGTCTGCCGGAGGAGAGCCATACTGACTTAGTATCGGGTATAACTGTAGAGTTGCGGTCTCCGCAGCAACTCACAACGTTCCCCCTCGTTTTGAATATAATATTTGTTGTTGGAGATTATTAAAATTTCATTAGTGTCTGATTTTAGCCACGTGGAAATTTTAATGCTCAATATTTTCTCAGAATTAATCTGTTCCAGATAATCTTGTTTTAGTAATTTCGGATTAAATATACCAAGCCTAGTTAACTGCATACCTAATTCTATATCTTCAATGTATTCAGTAAAGTGTTGTAGGTTAAATATCAAAATTTCTATATATTCCTATTCCTATCTTTTTCTTCGTTTAATTGGTTTATTATGTTTATTCCATTTTTTACTGCTTCTATTGCCAAATTGAATTCATTCATCTAAACGCTGTGGCTTGGTAGATTCTCTATTTTCTGTTCTACGTCGTCTAGGCATCTGGCAGATTTCGTGATTTTAAAATCGATTTCCTCGTACCATCCAGAAGAGGCGGTTCCTCAATGGATGCTACTGAGAGCTATCCACTGGCTGATCCAGTCTCTTACAAGCCACAAAAAGTTGATCTGCTATTAGATGCAGACGCCTTTTTCGATATCTTAAGTAATGGTCAAGTAAAACAGGGCAGAGAGGCACTAACCTTACAAAACACTGTTTTTGGGTGGATGGTGTCTGGACGTTGCAAGTCCAAAGGCCCTCAAGCCACATTAACCTGCTCTATGGTGAGCACAGTTCAAGAAGCCTGCCCGCTCGACAGCTTGGTCAAACGTTTCTGGGAGTTGGAAAATGTTCCAAATGCATCCATAGAAGGACTGTATACCCCCGAAGAAACTATGTGTGAAAAATCCTTTGTCGACACTATCACACGTATCACACTGAGGCGCATCGCAAATTCCAATTAATTATTTGGAGACTTGCAAGTTCGGATCCCTTGCAAGTCTTTCGTCTCAATACGGTAACTTATGGCACGGCCAGCGCACCATTTTTTGCTGTCAGGTGCTTGAAGTATCTAAGCGAAACTCATTTAAATTCGCATCCACTTGGCCCAAAGTCTCTTGCTTCAGATTTCTATGTTGACGATCTTCTTAAAGGCGCAGACACGAAATCCGAACTACGGATATTGCGTCAACAGCTAGTTGAAATCCTAGAGCCAGCCGGATTTGTGCTGACGAAGTGGACTGCTAATTGTCAACTAGGTGATAGTCAGAAAGAGAATCTGGTTATTTCGAGTGGAGATCAGCAAGATTGCAAAACTCTTGGACTGATTTGGAACCCACAGGCAGACATTTTCAAGTACTGTCTGAAACCAATAGTCTCGTCCGAAACCACAACCAAGAGAGTAATGTTATCCGTCATGTCCGGTGATTACTAATGCAAAAATCTGCTTGCAGGAAATTTGGCTTTTGAGCCTTGGTTGGGACAATCCCATTCCCTGAAAAATTCAACAAAGATGGGAGTCGATGGTTTCGGACATGCAAAGGTTGCATGAAGTCACCATTCCACGTTTTGTAGGAGCTAGCACAAGCACTCGATGTCAAATACATGGGTTTGCAGATGCGTCCACGCGAGCATACGGCTGCTACATCTACGTTCGTGTGTCCCATTCAAATGGAGTGTCCGTTAACTTATTAACGGCAAAGTCAAGGGTGGCACCCTTAAAGACAAAAACAATCCCAAGATTAGAGCTATGTGCCGCTCAGCTGTTGGCAAAGTTGTGGGAGGAAGTTCGATCTATTATTGATTGCCCCGTAGAGAAGGTTATATTGTGGTCATATTCGGAAGTGGTTCTACATTGGCTGCAAACTCATCCCTCCCAGTTAACAACATTTGTTTCAAATCGAGTTGCAGAGATACAGGAAATCACTTCGACTGCCTCATGGAGACATGTACCCACCAAAGAAAATCCTGCAGGTCCAGTATATCGGGGATCATCAGTAGCAGACTTAGATTCACTATTATGGTTTAACGGCCCGTCATTCCTGCAACAAAATGCCATGAATTGGCCTCAAAATCTTCATTTACGTTTGACAGAAGCGGACGCGTCATTAGAGAAGAAGAAGGTAGCCACTTCGCTTGTCGCGGCCGATGGCGAACACAATCCCATCCTCACCCTAATAGAAAACTCATCATCATATATGAAAGTGGTTGGCACAATTGCATATATCGGCCGGTTCATAAATAAAAGGAAAGGAGTAACTTGGAGTAGTACTTGTCCGTCATCAGAAGAGCTCGGCGCAGCGTTTCTAGCAGCAGTTGAAGCTGTTCAAAGAGACGCATTCTCGCAGGAGATTGACAAAATAAAAAAGTCATCAAAGTTGCAGGCATCACTTCAAAAACTAACTACCTTCATTTCGGAAGAACAAGTGGGCTCATGCTCGTTTTCGTTGGTTCGAGTAGGTGGTCGCCTATTAAACGCTCCTCTAGCCCATAATGCAAAATTTCCACTGTTAATGCCAAAAAATTGTAGATTTGTTACCCTCTATCTTACCTATTTGCATCGAGCCAATTGTCACGCTGGACCCCGTGCACTAGTGGGATTCCTAAGACAGTCCATGTGGCTGATAAATGCACGCAGAGAGTGCAGTGCCATTGTCCGGAGATGCGTACACTGTTTCCACTACAAGGCGAAGCTTCTCTCACAAATCATGGGAAACCTTCCCGCTGATCGATTGCGTGGGAATCTACCCTTCGAGATTAGAGGAGTTGATTTGTTTGGACCGGTTCGTGTATCGCTTGGGATTCGTGGCAAGCAGCCTCTTAAGATGTACATAGCAGAGTTTGTCTGCTTTGCATCTAAGGCCGTACACCTAGATATTGTAAAAGACTTGACCTCTAATACATTTATTTTGTGCTTATCCAGGTTTGTTGGACGTCGTGGGCCTCTTGTCAAGCTCTATTGCGACAGCGCCACGAATTTTGTTGGTGCAGCTCGCATGCTCATGGAGCGCATGGATGCAGTCAATGCCAAGGACGAAGCCCTCAAGGCGTATGCTGCGGCTCACAGTTTTTCGGTGGAATTCATTCCCCCGCGAGCCCCGCACATTGGAGGCCTGTGGGAGTCGGCGGTGAAGTCCGCCAAGAATCTGCTGCTCAGGGCTATGGGCAGCGCAGTGCTCAAGGAGGACGAGCTGCATACGGTTCTCGTGGACGTCGATTGCTCAATTCCAGACCACTGGTGGTCGACAGCGGCAGCCCCAATGAAGGGGAGGTGTTGACTCCAGCGCATCTACTAGTCGGCAGAACGCTACGAGACGATACGAGAAAACTAAGAACGCAGAATCGTAGAAGATGACTATATCTTCTAGAGTGCAAAATCTGAACCAGATCGTATAATTAATATAGCCAGAATCAAGAAAACAATTTCATTTTTTCTCGCCCTGTCTCTCTCTAACACACACGTAGCATAGGCGGCTTTGCTAAGAGTAAAACATTAGCGCCTAGATCTCAGAGACTATAAAAGCTAGAGCAACCAAATTTGGTATCCACACTCCTAATATATCGGACCGAGACGAGTTTGTTTCAAAATTTCGCCACACCCCCTTCCGCCCCCGCAAAGGATGAAAATCTGGGGATATTCACAAATCTCAGAGACTATTAAGGCTAGAGTAACCAAATTTGGTATCCGCACTCCTGTTAGATCTCACTATAAAACGTATATCTCAAAATTTCGCCCCACACCCTTCCGCCCACACAAAAGACGAAAATCTGTTGCATCCACAATATTGCACATTCGAGAAAACTAAAAACGCAGAATCATAGATAATGACCATATCTATCAGATTTTTGAATCCGGATCAGATCGGATCATTTTTATAGCCAATAGGAACAAATCAACTTGCAGTTGTTACGCGGCGCCCGACGTCACGCTCAGACTGATTTTCTGTCTCTCTCGCACGCACTCTTTGTCGTGTCGATTAATGTTAGCGGCGTCTGCCGGAGGAGACTGACTTAGTATCGGGTATAACTGTAGAGTTGCGGTGTCCGCAGCAACTCACAACGTTCCCTCTCGTTGAATTCTAATTTTTCGGCGTCGTCTTTTCGTGTTTGTGTTGTTGCCGTGAGTACGCATTACATTGCATTACAGCTCTCGTCTCTCGTCTTGTAGCTTTTGTTGTTTGATCACTCTCTTGCTATCACCTAAACTTCAATAACTGTTCTTTCTCTCTCGCCCTCATAACTTTCTGTTCAGTAGCTCCTTCTCTCTCAGTAGCTGCTGCTGCAACTGTTCTCCTCTTCCCTATTAGCGTTGTCTGGCACACTGGTTTGATAGCCATTTGTTTTGGAATATTATTTGATCTTAATTGTGTTCAAATTTTTTATTATGGAGGTTTCTGTGGTATGTGCCAAAAAATCCTGTCGGAAAGAGATCACCCATGTTCAGCCGAGTATCCCTTGCTGGCTCTGCGATAGCGTAGTGCACGCAAAATGCGCTGGGTTGACGGGCCTCGTGGGCGATGCCATATAAAAACGTAATAGCTTGCACTTTAGTTGTGAGGCATGCCGTGCGGTTGAGACTAACATGTTTATATTTATGAGGCAGACGCGGAAGTGCTTTACGGAGCTGACCGTTGGCTTTAAAAATCAGTACGATCGGCTCCTAGCCATGGAGTCTCAATTGGAGTCTGCAACTGCTTAATGAGTCTCCGAGGCGTAAAAGAGTCACTCCGCGGGATCTGCATGTGCCAGCCGTCACTCAGTTGATCTCGTTTGCCACTCCAAAGGCAACGACAGCTGCTGGCGATGCAGATTCGGCAGCCGAATTCATCGCTTCGGAGAACGTGCAGCCAAGTACGTCTGCAGCGGCCGTATCCGTGATGTCCGCAAGCTCGCTAGCTGTCCCGTCTATTCCGATTCCACCAGTGATGAGAAGGTCCGGACCTCCGGATATTGCCACCACAGGTACTAGGCCTGTGGTGCCTAAACCACTGGTCCACCATCCCATCTTCCTCATCTTCCCGCCCTGCTTTAGCCCTTCCAAAAAAATTAATTTCTCTTAGTAATATATCAGAATGTTAGGAGCTTACGTAAAACTGTGTGTAAAACAGATTCTTCCCGCTTTCACTAGATTCATTACTTGCTCGTATATTCCACCTTCTTCGGATATTTCAATTTATGAGCAGCACTTGTCCGCTTTTACCGCTGTTTCTTCCTCACTTTCAGATAAAGATCATATGATAGGTCTTGGCGACTTCAACTTGCAAGGAACTGTTTGGTCTTCGGTAAACGAGTCTAGTAACCTAGTGCCCCTAGTGTCACGACATGACTTTGCTGACGGCTTGCTTGACCTGTCCCTGTCTCAAGTCAATCATGTGAAAAATTCCTTGGGTCGATTGCTTGATCTGTGCTTTGTTTTGGGTCTGACCTAAGTGTTGTTATCCCGAGCCCTTCCGCTCACTATACCTGAAGACGCCTACCATCCTACTTTCGAAGTGTCGCTAGATATAGGACCAACTGTATTGGATCGGTCGAGTAGGCCACCTTAATTTGTCCGTTGCTTTCGTGAAGCCGAGTTTACGAAGCTTAATAAACTCATTAGGGATTTTATTGGTCCGCTTTGTACTTGTGCACTGATGTCATAAAAGGCTCAAACATTTTTTACAATGCTCTTGGCACATTTTTTGATTCTTGTGTCCCGCTTTCTTGTCCGATTAGATCTGGAAATCCCCCTTGGTTTACCAAAGAGTTATCCAGCCTTAAAAACTTAAAATCAAGACTTTATACAAAATTTCAAGAAGTTCTTTCTCATACTTCTCACTATCGCTATGTATTAGCTCGGTCAAACTGTTCAGTTCTTAATGCTCAATGCTAAAAGAACTACCTATCTCGATGCAAGATACGTTTTTTTCAGGACCCTAAACAGTCTTACTGCTTCGTGAACAGTAAGCGTAGAACGTCCGATCCTAGCTATCATTTTGTAATACGTCGGCAAATAATGATCAGGCAATGGCCGATCTTTTTGCCCAACTTTTCCAAACCACTTATTCTGAGGAAAGCTACTCTGGTCATCCGTACCCATACGGCTTACCGGCATTTTCAGTCCCTTGTTAAATGAATGTTCTTTACTCTATGATCTTCGACTAGTTAAGCCGGTGCTTTCACCGGGTCCAGACGGGGTTCCAGGTTGTGTACTCAGGTACTGCGCCGAGGCTCTGTGTGGACCCTTGCTTAAACTATTCACCCTGTCCATCGATTCTTCTTGCTTCTACCCGATCTGGAAGGAATCGTTTAAATTTCCTCTCCATAAAAAAGGTAGCAAGTCTGACGCAAAAAATTATAGAGGTATAGCAAAGTTATCCGCTATTCCCAAAATGTTTGAGAAGGTTTTAACTCCGCACTTGCAACATCTCTGCAAGTCACTTATATCTCCAACTCAGCATGGATTTATAAGGCGGCGATCAACCACCACGAACTTGTTAGAGTTTACCTCTTTCATTATTAAAGGCTTTCAAGGTAACTTACAGACGGATGTTATTTAGACCGACTTTAGTAAAGCATTCAACTCTTTAAGCCATTCCCTTTTAGCGAATAAACTTGACCTTTTACGGTTTTCGCCCAACCTCCTGAGATGGATTTCTAGCTATCTTTGTTCCAGGTCTCAAAGAGTCCCCTTCAAAAACTCCCTCTCTTTACCAGTACAGGTTTCTTCGGGAGTACCACAGCGCAGCCATCTAGGCCCCTTACTCTTCACTTTCTTTATTAATGACCTGCCTTCGGTTTTAACATACTCTCGAGTACTTATGTATGCGGATGATGTTAAACTGTGTGTCCAGTATAGGGACATTTAATTTCATTCTCGCTTGCAATCCGATCTCAATAACTTTCAGTCATGGTGTTCTGCTAACTTGTTACACCTTAATGCCTCGAAAGGCCGTCAGCCGTCGGGTGCTACAGGGGGATAAACGGATGTCGGGTCGGCTCGTCACAACTGTAGACTCGGAACGGGGCACAGGCGCCTCGGGTTCATGGCTTGCCCTGGATCCAATAGGATACAGGTGGGCACGAGCGAACCGGCACCCGCCGTAGCTGTACACACCGGCGGAAGTGCGACTATACTCTCCCCGTGAGGGCGGCTGGAAACAGGTCCTGGTACGGTCATGTCTCTGCCAGGATGCTGGCTAATTGTAGTCGGGCGGAGAGAAGAAAACTCTCAGTGAAATAACCCCAATCCAAGGTGACACTGTCATATGCCGAGGGATGCATGGCCGAGATGGTGCTCGGTCGCTTATATGCGGACTCTGGATACCTGCCGACCTCCAGTTTTAATAAGGCTTCCCGGGGCACGCGGGCTATGCCCCTTCCCGCCTACTCGTGGGATCAAATATGCCAAATTTAAATCTAAAAACAAAAAACACCGCAAAGGAGCACGGCACTCCTCCTAAAGTGCCGGAGGGAAAAGACCATCCCTCTACAAACGCATCTGGGAAACCAGTGCCCAAAAAGACGGGGAAGGAGACTAAGTCGGTCCACCTTCTCGAGGCAGCAGGCGCTGTGAGGAGAGGACCGAAAAGCCAATCGGGCCAATCCACGTCGGGGGGCCCCAAGGCGACCCGGTTACCGGGGGGGCGACCATGCAGAGCGATATCGCGGCTGGCGGACCCCTTGGGACCGGGAACCCCTTGACAACCCCGGCAGGCGGCGCCTCTGCCCTGAAAGATAGGCCCAAGTTCCAGGACAAAAGACGTGCGGCCTTCATCCTGGGCAACGACGACCCGGTGTTCCTGGCGTCTGCCCAGGGAATCGAATCGCGGCGATGGGCCAAGACAGTCCTGCCCGACTACCAGCCAGCCAAAGCTGGCAAGGCCACAGCCAAGGCCCCAAGCAAGCGGCAACGCTCGGCGGAGGACACCGCCACACAAGTCCAACAGGCCAAGAGGACGAAGACACTGAGCAACCGCTCGTTTGCCGAGGTAGCGAGGGGAAAAACCCTGATTGGAGTCCTAGACAGGGGCTCTAATGACGGGCAGATCCCTAGGGACAAGTGGCACCTCGTGGAAAACGAGCTCCAAGACCGTTTCCTCCAGGAGTTGGAGGAGAATGGAGGACCTCCGCCCAAGTGTGAGGACGCCACGTGGCACCAAGGCAGGGTGAAAGCCATCGCCTGCCAAGATGCTCGCTCGGCGGCCCTCTACGCGAAGGCGGTAGCGTCGCTCAAGGAGGTCTACCCAGGAGCCCAGCTGGAGGTCGTGAAGTGGGAGGACATCCCCAGCAAGCCGAGGGCCAGAGCGTGAGTCTCGGCGAAACCTGCAGAGCCGGATAAGATTCTCCGGATTCTGCAGGTCTGCAACCCCCACCTTCCCACAGCCGATTGGAAGGTGGCCAAGGTAGAGGAGAGCAACGGGCAGAGGCGCCAAATCATCCTCGTCCTGAACGAGGAGTCGGTTAGACTTCTCCACGACACGGAGGGCGCTGTGGACTACGGCTACAAGAAGGTAGTCGTAGTACCGTACAAGTCCGACTCCAAAGGCATGCAACCGACGGTCGAGCCAGACCTGGAGCCCCCGGAGATCCCTAGTATGGAGATCAAGCCTGCGGTGTCAGACGTGGCATCAGTGGTGTCGGATGACATCCTAGATGGTTACGTGTCAGACGTGGGCGATCTCACTAGGGATCTCAAGCACATCGGGGTCGCGGAGGAGCTGGACTCTTCGGAGAGCGACCACGACAGGACAATGGTGGAGGTGAACCTCAGGAATGTCACTGATACTCCTGCAGATAAACCTCCACCATTGTAAGGCAGCATGCGCTGCTCTCCTGCTCCACCTAGCCAAGGGTGGAGCCGACATAGTCCTCATTCAGGAGCCCTGGATCCTCGGAAACAGGGTCTCTGGTCTGAGGACTCCTGACTATAAGCTATACGTAGCTGACACCGCAGGTAAAACTCGCACCTGCATCCTTGCAAAAAGATTTGCACTTATTTTTGCTCCCAAATTTCAGCAATGAAGACCAAACAGCAGTGAGCCTCGAAGGCCAGGGGTGCTCACTGAGAATCTGCTCCACGTACATGGGTCACGACCAACCAGACCCCCCTCCACAGGCGCTCAGGGCGCTAATCACAGACTGCGAGGCCAAGGACACCGGCCTAATCGCAGGGTGCGACGCCAATGCACACCACTGCCAGTGGGGAAGCACTGACACCAACGAAAGGGGTGAGTACCTTTTCAACTATTTACTGACCACTCAGATGGTCCTTTTAAATAGGGGGAGTGATCCCACCTTCATTATTAAAAACCGCAAGGAGGTCCTGGACCTCACACTTGCCTCTCATGAGTTACACGGGAACATCGTATCCTGGAGGGTCCTGGAAGAGCACTCCTTCTCGGACCACAGGTACGTGGAAACCGTATTCTCTTTTTCACTACCGAGACCAGCTCAATTTCGGAACCTTAGGCGGACAAACTGGGCTCGGTACTCAGACCACCTCTGTCGTGTTCTCCCTGAGACTCCACCTGAGGAGGAGATCTCCAGGGAAGCCACGACTCATCTTGTTAAACTATTTACCGACGCCTGCAATTAGGCGCTCGATAAATCCTGCCCCTCTAGCAAGAGCAGAGGCCGGAAGAAACCTGAATGGTGGAATCCGAAACTGAGGGAACTCCGGAAAGCCTCCCGAAGACTCTTCAATAAAGCTAAGGCTGAAAACGCTGAGCAGAACTGGGCCGATTACAAGGCCAGTCTGTCAGTTTACAATAAAGAACTGAGGAAAGCCAAACGCGCCTCATGGCGTAAGTTCTGTAGCGACTGTTCGGAGCAGAACCCAGCCGATTAGCTGCTTGCCAAATAGCACCTAATTCTTGGCCCTCAGCCGCTTATTTTGTTTGTTACTTATGTCTATGTCACTCATTTGTTTGTTAAAGCTCTGCGCTTGCTTGCCCTGCTAAACGCTCTCTGCCAGCTCGCTCTTCGCTATCTCCGCTTTGCGTCTGCCTACCGACGTCGGCCGAGCGAAGCTGCGCTTTGCGTCTGCCTACCGACGTCGGCCGAGCGAAGCTGCGCTTTGCGATCGGAGCCGCAATGTAAAGGGCAGGCAAGCCACACTTGCAATTTGGATGTCACGCATTAAAGAACATATCGTAATTTTATTTCTGCGCCGAGTTTTATTTAATTCGAAATAATTAGTCGGCCGATTGGGGATAAAAAACATTATCTCCACATAAAATTTGGTGACCCCGACGTGATCTCTGAGTTGCAGCTTCAATTAATAATCATTCGCGATCGACATTCGTTAGCCCTAGCAAATTTTCGGCGGTTAAGCACAATTCGGTGCTAAAACACACTTACATACACCTACATACACGCATTGCTGGCTATTAATTTCTCTGTCGCGACAATTCGGTCAGTGCAGTGCGGTAGGCAGTGCAGCGAACTCACTAATACACACAAGCGGAGTACAAAGCGGAATCGGACAGCTCGCACAGTCGCACAGCTAAAGGCATTAGCTGTAATCCCTTTGCTTTCGGTTCCCACGTTTATACGTATACAGGGTGTCTTTTTCGGTCGTGCTGAGTGACTCTTTTAAAACCTCAACATGGCAGCACCTGAGCCTACCAATGTCGCGAACGCAGCAATGCCGAGTGATGTAGATTTCTACAAGCACAAGGCCGAGTCCATCGCGCGCCAACTAAAGGCCATGGATCGCTTTCTCACCAAGGAAGAGCTTGCCGAGTTAGATGAGGCAGAACTTCAAGCTCGCTTAGAGCAGATCGAGCGAATGAATGCGGATTTCGATGCCGCTCAAACGAGCCTTGAAAGGCTGGATTTCCTGCAGTTAGCCCATGATGCCCGGCTGGACTTTTCGAATGTTTATGTCAAGGTTAGGTCCAGGCTGTCGCGGGAGTTGATGGCTGCTCGCACGGTAAATGTTGCCAATTCAACGGCTCGGCATACTCTCGAGGGGAATTCGTCGTTGTTCGCCTATAATAGTATAGGCCGTTCTCGAATGCCCGAGTTGCAGCTTCCGCGATTCGGTGGGAGCTACATGGATTGGCCAGAATTCCACGTGATGTTTTCGACAATGGTGCACAAAGACCATCGTATACCAATCATCGAAAAATTCCAATATCTTCGTGGATGTCTAGATGGTGCTGCGCTGGATACGATTCGTTCCTTGGAACTTTCTGAGGAGAATTACGACAAGGCGTTGAATTTACTAATGTTGCGATTCGATAATAAACTGTTACACTTTCAGGCACACGTCAAGGCTATTTTCGGGCTGCAAGGGGTGGAGAAGGGCTCTGCTATCGGCTTGCGCGCGCGCTCAGCGATAAAATCAATTCGCACTTGCGTGCACTTCAGACCTTGGCGACCCCGCAGGAGATTTCCGATGGGTTGCTGATCTTCATCATAGGCACGAAATTGGACCACAAGACCAAGGAGAAATGGGAAGAGAACTTGCCGACGTCAGGATTGCCTCGGTGGTCAAGCATGGCCTCATTCTTGGAAGCAAGATGTCGGATGCTGGAAAATTTGGGATCGGCTATGGTAACAATTCCTAGCCAGCAGGTGGGAGAAAGTAAACCTAGCACCCTAATCACCTCCATTAACGATCATAATAGCTCAACATGCAAGTATTGCAAATCCTCCGATCACTACATATCCCGATGCCAGGCATTTATAGATCTCCCTGTTTTTTCTCGATACAAGGAGGTGAAGAAGCGCCATTTATGTCTAAACTGCCTCAACAAAGGCCATTCATTGCAACGCTGCAAGTCAGGGGCATGTAGAAATTGCCAAGCCAAGCATCACACACTGCTCGACCAGCATGATGAATCGACCCAGCATGATCCTGCAAGTGCCCTAGTAGCAAGCAAATATATTAGCCCTCCCCCCTCGAGTCAAAAATCTCTGCCTAGCCAAAACGTGCTGCTAGCTACTGCAATCGTATATGTCAGGGGCCGTTTTGGATCGCTTATTCCATGTCGTGCCATTTTAGATTCCGCTTCTCAGGTTAACTTTATAACATCGAGACTCGCC